>NW_024884142.1:98306970-98468862 GCF_019232065.1 Centrocercus urophasianus
CTCTGCAGAAGGGCTGTGTGAACCTTCCACATGAAAGGGCTGCGGAGGGGAACTCACTGAAGCAGCAGTCGATGCCCTTCCCGAGGCCTTTTCATGTGTGAAGTCACTTGTGCACGCTGGGGTCCTGTAGCTGAACAGCCAGGTGTAAGTGCACAGACCATAGAATGGGCTGAACATGGCACACGTTCACTGCTTACTTATTTACGCCTTTGTGACTTTCACAATCAAGGAAGCAAGTTCACAGAAGACAGTAGGAAATGAATAAAATGGCAAGAGAAACAGGGGAAAGGCCCCAAGAATGAAAGAAAGAGAAATCTTGAGAATGAATAGTTTATGAGAGGTAAAGACATGAAGTTGCCCATTTGCCAAAGCATCCTCGTTTCCTAGAAATCTGCATTTCATTCCTAGCAAGATGCAATAAATCCGACTCAGTGGCTTCTACAAAGAGAGTTTGGTAAGGGAGGCAAAAGAGACTCAGGGGGGAAAGGAAGGCTGAAAATTCCTGTGGTCCTCTTAGAGAGTCACAGCATTTTCCCACTGAGCAATACCAAGAGCACAGGTTAACTTCATAGAAACAAGCATGTGCTTAGTGCTTAATTTGGGTGCCATTTCAATGCTGTTCGGTAAATAATTATATTTCACCTTTGTTTGCAATGCCAAACTTTAGATCAAACCCTAAATCAAAATTCTTGCCAAAGAATGAAATTGAATCACATGCTCTGAAGCAAATCCCACCAGTAACACTCCGAGTAAAATCAAAGATGAGGACTCAGTTCAAACACCCGGAAGGCAATGTTTCAACTTACTTTATTAGTTCAAACTAAAAACATGCTTCTGCCTTTACAACTCAATTCTAAATTTAAGTTTACCACAATAAAACAAGAATAACACTAATACTACATAGCCATTGTATCTCTCCAAACAATTATTGCTTGTATTTTAAATTAATTGCCTGAACTTTTAAAATCAAAAGCCTTTTGCGGCATTTCACAGCAGAATTACTAAATGCAGGTATGTCATTTGGTGACTCTGCAATTGTTTGCAAAAGCTTCCCTACTCCTGTCTATGCTGAGGCCTTACCTACCTAACCATATCGACCAGTAAAGCGAACCTGTCCTGACTGGAGACAGGACCTCATTAGGTTATAGTGCATTATAATAAATTCCTAACAGTCCCTAATGAAGCACTTGCTGTCCAGCAAAGCAAGGCGATTATGTAAACAGCACTGCAGCATGACACCCTGCGGTGCAGTGCTGTGGGGAAGGCCTTAATTGCTGAACTTTGCATTAAATGCTGAGCTCCAAGCGAGATGAGCTGAATCTGAAGTGAGAGCAGAAGTGGAGCCCTCTGAGTACTTCTGGGCCGTACATCGAATTCCTCGAGGATGGAAACTGATGCAGTCCAAAATGTGAAATTTTTAGAAGAGCCTGAATGGCTTTGTGCCAACTTCTCTATTGATGAGAATATCTGATCTGATCTGAATGTGTGTGTTTGGTGGCCCTGCTAGGCAGGGGGGTTGGAACTACATGATCCTTGAGGTCCCTTCCAACCCGGGTGATTCTGTGATTCTGTGATGAGGATGCTAGAAAACCATTGTAAGCCAGATTGCGTAAGCTCCCACCACTTCATGCTTTGAAAGCAGTAGTTGAGAATGCGAGCAGCCTTCCTCTCAGAAATGAAGAATCACCCATTCTCAAGTCATCTGAGGAATCCCCAGCAAAATTCCTCTTAGCAAAAAACCAGGACACCTGCAATCTTCTGAGGCTTATAGAACATAGTTCCCACATCACAGCTTAACTGCGATAGGTGCTGTGTACCCACAGGGAGCCCTGCTGTTTCCCTGAAATCCTGAGCCAGACATGGCCTTTGACACATGCAAATATTAGACAGTGGTAAAGGAAGCTGCTCTTCATTGAATGCAGTAACACAGCTTGAGAGGGATGCTTTAAAATAAACAAATGGACTAAAGTCCAGAAGAGTATTTTTAGAAGCTGGGTTATCTCCTAACTCTGGACAGAGTTGGGGCTGAGAGAGCTGGGACTGTGCAGCCTGGAGAAGGGAAGGCTTAGGAGAGCTCAGAATGGCCTTCCAGTACCTGAAGAGGCTGTAAGAAGGAAGGGGATGGACTCTTATGCAGGGTCTGTGAGACGGGACAAGGGGAAATGGCTTCAAATTAAAAGAGGGGAGATTGAGATGGGATATAAGGAAAAAGCTCGTTATGATAATAGTGCTGAGGCAGTGGCACAGGTTGCACAGACAGGTGGTGGTGTCCCATTCCTGCAGACAACCAAGGTCAGGCTGGACGGGACTGTGAGCACTAACGGAGCTGTGGGTGTCCCTGTGCACTGCAGGGGGCTGGAATGGATGGCATTTAGGGTCCCTTCCAACTCAAACGATCCTGTTGTAGTGACACATCAGGAAACTTCACTCCACAAGCCTGTCCCACTGAACAGTCCAGATCGACCACCAGGCCACCCATTTGGGATCAGGGACCCCATCCCATACTGCTGGCCCTGCTGCCTGCACCCCAGGGCACCAGTGAGCATGGGGCTGCCCTGGGGCTGTGCTGCTGCTTTCTATTTACTTTCAGAAGTAGCCTGGGAGTATAAACCATTCTGTATGCTAAACAATTAACCTTCCAAGACAAATGGTGTAAATCGGACAGATACCACAGTGTAGCTTCTGATCTGCCAATGAAGTGGGCTACAGCTGCAAGTCATTACCCTGAAGTGAAAATAGATTAACTGAATACATAAACTGCCTGATCCTTCTGTAAAACCGAGCAGAGGATTTGTGAGATCTGTAATCCTGGTATTCAGCTCTTTTCTTACATTCTGCAGAGACGCCTGAATCTGTTTAAGGCATGTCACACAGCTATTTTCAGCTGAGTCCTCCAATATTGGAGATATTAAAAAAGGTCTTTCCGACAATTCTCAGCTACCTTACAAATTCACTACTTCAGCTTTAGGCAAATGCTTACAAATATCTCCGCTCCCCTTTGGAGGGGAATGTTTATAATGTGGTACCTGCAGCACTGCATCATATGCAGAGATTGTACTGCTGTGACATAACCGTGTTCTGAAATTGCCACATTTTAAATTTAATCTGCAAGCGTTTGTCTTTGTAGGGATTGTGTCAAGTCAGGAAACCCTGTCTGTATTATGGAGAAAGAAAGCATGCCTTAGGGCCATCATTACTTCTGTATTAAAAACCACACATATCCCCATGCAAAAATAATTTAAATACACGTTTGCGTGTGTATGTGTGTGTGTGTATAGATAAAGTGACTGACCCAAGCATGGAGACGCATTAGAGAAGTGAAAGTAATGTTCTACCAGAAGTTATCATGGAATTTCGCAAATATTTCAGTAAATCAACCACTCTACAAATACATACCAAAGCAAAAATAGCCAGTATCACAACATCTTCAGATGATGAAAACGCATGAGGAAGCTGTGATTGGTGAGCCAAGCATTAGAACTGGAACCCAAAGAAGAGCATTAGTTAAACCTATGGACAGGAGAACAAGGAGAACAAGGGATGCCTTACACAGCACTGATCATCAAGTTGGATGCAGTAATAAGTACATTTTCCTCTAGCCACAGATGCTGAAAAAGAGGGAAGCACTGCAATAAATAGTATGGGGGAAGAGAACAATTTTCTCAAAATGGTTATCCACCCAAGTCTCTTATATATCAAGTGGAGTAACGTACTAGAAATCTTAGCAACAATCTGCTTAAATATCCAACATCTCAGCCGTGACAAACATATCTGCACTTTTACCAAATCTCTCTCCCAGTAGTCACAAATGCTCTCCCCTGTGCCTTCTAGAGGAAATAAATCCCACAGTAAACTACCTCACAGTAAAAAACTTTCACTGAAATTGGCAGTTTTATGAAGCATTAACTTGCATAAATTTAGCCTGCTATTAATAATGATAATAAATATCTATAGGATATGTAGTTTATATTTCTAAATGATTCTTTGACAGCTTCAATGTAAAAAACTTAGCATTTTGGTCAGATATTCATATTTCTTTTCATTAAAGAAACACGCATGCTAGTAATATAAAAAAAGACATTTGTAAGCAACAATCTCTAGGTTTGTTTTGAAACGATAGCATTCAGCAATATTCTGTTCCAGTTCCAAAAGCAGTGGATAAAAATGTGCATGGGGATCTGTAAAAGGTTTCTTTCTTGCTTTTTCTTTTTTTTTTTTAAGGAAAAATAAAGGAATGGATAAATTCTCCTAACAGAGTGACAGCTCTGAAAGCATCTTTGTGGAGTTACTTTGGAAAGTGTCACTTCCAGCACTGTCGAGAGGGGAGGATGAGGGAATGCAAACTATTAAAATATTTCAGAAGAGAACTCAGACCTTCTGCCTCTACAGTAAATATCTCTGCATCAGACACACCAGTATTAATCCATAAACTAGTAACAGTATTGTCTTGGCAACTAATTACTAATCCATTCAGAAATAATAGAGTGGATCATCTAGCTGCCACTTTGGATGCTGAAGAAGGAGTCTGACACTTCTGAAAGAGAGACATACCAAAACTGTTGGCGTGTGTCAAGGCTGAGGTGGAAATTAGCCATTTTCATAACGGGCTTTCCATGAGTATAGTAAAAAAAAAAAAAAAAAAAACTCTTCTAAGCCACCAAACTTCAAGTTTTAGTCACTACTTTACAGAGAATAACCACTTCCTCATTAAAAAAAAAATGAATTGCAGAATGTCTATTCTCTGATTCTATAGATATGAGGAGGAAGTTTTTCACACAGAGGGTGGTGAGGCACTGGCACAGGTTGCCCAAGCAGGCTGTGGATGCCCCATCCCTGCAGGCATTCAAGGCCAGGCTGGATGTGGCTCTGGGCAGCCTGGGCTGCTGGTTGGTGACCTGCACACAGCAGGGGGTTGAATTCAACGAGCATAGAACAACCCAGGCCGTTCTATGATTCTATGATTCTATGATTCTATTTTAGGAATTCAGAACATTTGGGTTTTTTTTGTTTGTTTGTTTTTAGAGGGATAGCACATAATAAGAAAATAGTGCTTGCAGTTCATAATTTTATCTCTATTACTAGCAAGGTCAAAGAAAGATCAAAACAAAAGTGTACTTTCCCTCACTGTTCAGTTAATGTTGTGCTCTTGACAGGGTTACGTGGCCGATCAGCCCTGAAATGTGCAATAAATTATTCTGTATGTACTTGGGATGCAGCCAGCATGAAAGGTAGAGGCACAAATAAGCATATCTGGAGGCATCTTCCTGGCTCAGCTTTCAGCACAGAGAAAAAGCAAGTATTTTTTTTTACCTGACCAAATTATTTGTTTTCTTCTTCTGTTTGTTATTTCCTGCAACTCATGGAGTATTTATTCCTTTCTCCCAGAGAAAGGAATACCACTTTCTATACTTCTGCCAGGGAAGATCTTCCCCAGCTCCGAAACTCCACAGATGAGACTTGAACACCAAGTCATGGGAGTTCTGTGATCAGGCAGAGCTGTGAAGTTATCTGATCAGCCATGAGCATTAAAATAAACACGTTGCCTTCACTTTGCTCAGGAAAATTCACGTGTCAGAAGTGACAGTGAAATGGTGGATTCCATGTGCACCATCACCTCCCGTAAGAACAAATTAAAGCCCAAACCAAAATCCTTAGGAGGTACATGTGTTCTCCAGGTGGATGTATAGATCCTCAGTTGAAGTACGTGAGTGAGAAAAACAATTCCCCACGACTGCCCATGGACACCTCAGATGAAGGTTTAATTTTCATGTATTCTCTCATTCTGGGTAACGGAGAAAAAAATTACGACGACAATACCCCATCTTCACTGCAAACTATTTTATTACTTAATTAAGTTCCTCATTCTCTATGTTTTCCTCAAAAAGAAAAACTGTACCAAGCAGCTGCACATCTGAGGCCACAATCCATTCTCTCAGACCTGTTATATTTGGCCAAAAAGCACACTGCAGGAAAAAATAGCTAATACGACTCCAGAGACAATCAAATACCGTATAAAATCCTAGCAAGGCTTTCAAAATCTTTTGGGGCCAGTCTAAACCAAAAATCATTTGAAATCATGATTAATATGGGATTTTTTTTTCCCCTTACCTGAAGGGTTCAGATGGTGAAACACATAAGCTCCTACACTTAAAGCCTACCAGTAGAAAAAGTGGAGTGTGCTATTGCATTATAGTACAGCAAAACTACAGGCAGGAATCATGGACACGAACACAAAAATTAACAGAAGAAAAAAAGTTCAACCACTCTTAGGCTAAAATGGATCCTGTTATTTTCGGAGATATTCATGCACAAGCCTGTTCACAACCCAATGGATTTGCACGTCAAACCAAAATAAAAGGATGCACGTTCTGTGAAAGTGCTGCACGTTTCAGCTTGAAAACTCAGGTTCTGAACTAAAAACAGCACTTGCACGTTCATGTCTTTTTCAGCCTGTCATGATTTTATACTATTTTTTGGCTGGTCATTTGAGCAATGTACAAGAACAATGTACAAGTATATATGTACAGAAATGACACAGTATAAAAAAAACCTCAGTTTTTAATAAGCCTGCAGTAACTATGGCAAATAAAATCTTATTACTCATGAAATATAAGGTCAACAGCTCTGTTCTTCAACAGTTACTCTCCATTTTCAGTCGAGTTCAATAAAATGGGACATGTCAGTTCTTAAAATATAAATGGTCACCAAGAGACTAGGTCCAGGTCTACAGAAAATATGTACAGTTGCACATATTGCAGATTTTGTTGTTAAACATCCCTTCTAATGCCAGTAATAAAAACATGACATAACCCAGAGGAGTGCATCTACCCAATACATCCTGTGCCAGCTGCCACGTCTAGTATGAGCAGTTAAACACAAGTGGGACGCTCACCTTTGGTGTCAGAGCTGGAGATGGCAGAGACCAACCAAGCAGAATTTGTTACACGTGCTTTAAATTAAACCAGCTGAGTTCACCTTGATTCTGTTTCAAAGCTTCTGAGTGCACTGATTAATGAGCATCTATACAACAGGGACAATTAAAGCAGTAGCACTCCCACAGATACATATCTTGACACCTTTTATGTTCCAGCAATGAATTTGCCCAAACACCCTTCATCACTGCTAGCAGCAGTTCTTGTAACTGCTTTCCTTTCAGTGAGTCTCTCCATCCAGCCTAACCTGTGAGAGGCCTTTCATTCTTCTTGCACACAAGGTTTGCTAAATGCTTTTTCAAAATCTCTTTACACCATGCTTCTGGAAATTAATGCTAATTTATACAATTACTATTACTCAGAAATCAACCCCTCAGTAACAAGATGACTCCTCATAACCAGAGCAGTTTATTTATCTGACCTGAAGTTCACAGAAAGAACCAGCTTCCAAGAACCAGCAGACAGCTCTGAATGAGTTTCCTGCGTGCACACAGGCTGCCAGGACTTCAGTGCAGAGCCACTGTGTTCAAAATGCAGTCACAATATGAAGGCTGTGAGTTTCAACCACTAGGGAGGAAAGTGTGAGCAGGGGACCACCTCTAAGAGCTTCCATCTATTCTGCTGCACTGCCACAGGTCTTCAACCATCCTGAGTGCCCACAGGGTTTATTGAGGCTACTGGTTAACCACCCTGTGCTGACCTGGTCTTCATCCAGCAAGATCTCTGCTTCCCCAGCTCCTCTTTTTTCAGTAGCATATCAGGAAGCTGGAAGCACAGTACCAATGCATGCATATATCTCCCATTCTCCCAAATAGCATTCATCTCAAAGCCTACATCAACGAGGGTTAGAAGATGGTGAGCAGTTA
This sequence comes from Centrocercus urophasianus, assembly GCF_019232065.1. Taxonomy (NCBI): domain Eukaryota; kingdom Metazoa; phylum Chordata; class Aves; order Galliformes; family Phasianidae; genus Centrocercus; species Centrocercus urophasianus. The sequence continues at coordinate 98,314,769 of NW_024884142.1, forward strand.
GGTTCTCTTTGGTTGGGGAAATCAAGAGACGGGCAGAGGAGAAGCATCCAAATTCACAGCCCCACACAAGCAAGAAGGCCTTGCCATCACCAGCCCTCCTGGCACATCCCACAGACACCAGACAGAGCCATGGAGCTCCATCCTTAGAGACACAGCACCAAAGGGGTTCAGAGACTAAGAGCAGGGATTTGAAGAAAACTCAGGTTTTTCGCCCTGCTGTCTGACTCTATCATATTTTTTCAACAGCTGTCAGGATTAAAGATGCTTCTTAAAGTGTGGGGTTGTGTTTCATACTGAGCTTTGTCTGCCCGTGCCCACCATTCATCACAGTCATGTGGAAGGGAACTCTATTCTTTATATGACTTGCCAATCCATTTCCAGTTATTTTGTTAGATTACCTTTTATGTCTTTCTCCAATAAATAATACACAAAGAGAAACAAGGTGATAAAAAAAAGAAAAACAAACACAAAAAACAACAACCTACTGAAAACCAACCTACTTGCAGTATCCAAATAAGGGCTGATTTTTTATTTTATTTTCCTGTCCAGTTTGACAAAATGAAGAATTGTGACCAATTAAATCGATAAAGAGGTTTTTCATTAAAATCTTTGTAAGGTTGGTATGTCACTAATTTGCTGCCTTTGATTTGGCATCTGTGCCTTGGGGTTGGAGTCCAAGTTTTATGCTTAAGTAACACAACATTGCATTGTACATGTGAGCATCTGTGAAAAAGAGTATCTGTGTATCTGAAGAGATATTAATAACATGACAGATTAAGTTCCATACTAAAATGCAAAAGACAGATTAAATATTTGAAAACATGTTGAATCGTGTCTAAAATCATTAAAAGGGCATTTTGACAATATTCTAATATGTTCTTCAAAACATCAAAGTATGAATCTGGGCTGTAAGAAAGTACGAAACCCAAGTTTCTTCATACTGTACACATTTGTCAATGGCAACTTCAGCCTTTGCCAGTGGGCACAGAATCAGCTTAGTTTTGCAGCTGAGAACACAAAGATCTGTGATGCTTTTGCTGTATGAGAATGATACGGACACAGCCCTTATAATAAGCAGCAAATCTGTATAATGACATAATCAAATATATTGTTAACCATTACCTCCAGACAGAAGATGCTGAAGAACCACTCTAATTTATTTTTTTTTCCTTTTTATCACATTATGCCGTGACGCAAGCTTTGTTTTTTTCACTGTTTTGATCTCTGCACAGTATTTAGAAACTCAGAAAATTTTTTGAAGTCTCAACTCTCAGCATGTTGCACGCAGCTATGTGCAGGTTTTTGGGAGCATGGCATGAAGAAACATTAGAATGAGTGAAAAACACGGGCCCCACCTGGACTTCCCATATGCCCACATAAAAGCAATTTTAAAAAACATGATTAAAAATTGAGTGTAAGACGGAAAGCAAACAGAATATAGAAAACTGCCCTGCATTTGCACTGCATCAGATCACAAGTTGATATTCCACACTCTTCCAGCAACTTCACTGCGATTAGCTTGGTTTGTATCAATACAGATATTTTAGTAAACAGCTCACATTCCAACAGCTTCTTAATACATTATTCACTGTAAATGGTTCCGCTCTGCTTGCACTTAAGTCAGTATCAAGGCTCAACGACTATTCTGGATTGAGACTGAACTCAAAGAATATTTTTGCATTACAATTTAAATAAGTTTCTGTATTTGTCCTCTCACCATAGTATTTTTACATACAAAAAAGTATGCCAGTTGGGGGCATTTCCTAAATGCCTTCATGCAACAGAAAGAACTCCATTTTCAGAATTCAGATGACCACAGCAAGCTAGATCTGCGGTGCCCGATCTTGGTAATCCCCAGTCTAAGACTGAATTTCAAGTACCTAATTTGGATTTACAACATGACAGAAGATTCACTACATTTAAATTTATTTTTTTTTTTTCCCCCTCTTCACCTGAATTGTTTTGAAACTCTTGCACCTGTATGCTCCAAGGAAACCAAAGCATGACATCGTGCCTAGCAAAAATTACAGGGCATTTTTGGATCAATACCTCAATGCATTAGACTGCTCTCCACTGCCAGCCTCTCTCTTTCAACAACGCTTCCCTTCAATATTCTTTTTTTTCCCTCCACCATATTTTTTTTAACCTGACATTCTTGGTCTCTGCTCTGTCTTGCCCTCAATCTTTCTTTTCTGCACAGCTTGCACACCTCTTAGGATTTGGTAATTCTGAAGATAAATTCTCTCTTCATACTTTCCTGAATGCAAATGTGGGTTTATTTGTATTCTTCCATTTTCTCCCTGCCACCTCCAGCTGCACACTCTGAATTGCAGTAGTGAACGCCATTTAATCTTAACTTTTTTCCCCTTCTTCTTCTTCATGGACAAATGCAGTTTTTATGTATCTGGCACATCTGTAGGGTTACCAGTTTTGCAGAAGTGAAGGCATGGGATGAAGAGAGGGGGAGGGTTTGAGCACCCTCAAATGTCAACTTAGCACCAGCAGACAGCAAATATAATATAATTTTCCAACGGAACAAGTAGCTTTTGTGGAAGATATACGTCAATGAGGCAAACTAGTCTAACATACTGACTTAAGCTGAGTACTCTTCTGACCCCATCTGTTTTCTTCCACCACTGACTGTAGGACCTTCTTTCCATGACCAACTCAGCTGTTTTGAGCAGCAGGATCTCTCCCCACCACACACCTGATGCTTGACCATTCTACAGCTCCCTAGCAAGCTCTACTCTAGTAGGACTGATTTTTTTCTCTGCTTGGGTTGGTTCTAAGTAAAGAAACAAGGGAGCCATCTGTTTGTGGATGTTTGCTGATCATCTCCCAAACATAAGCCTCTATGGGCCTATCTCTAGGAAAATAAATTCATTTTATTTTAATTAAAAACTTAATTTCCTACAAAATTGATGAAATGGATCCCACACCCTACCATGCCCTTCCAGATACAATTTCCTATTCACCAGTACCAGCTCATCTTCCAATGCTGTTCATTAGCCTACACGTAAGTCTTACTGAAAATCCAATCTAAATGAGTCATAGAGGAAACTAAACAGAAGGGTTTATTCTGTTTAATATAATTTATTCTTAGGAAGAGTTTACTATCCATTACCTACATAGGTAGGTACATTCTGTACATTCCAGAACTCCCATAACTTCAGAATCAAATTCATGACCATACTTCCAGTTTCTCTCTCCACTTTGGTCAACCAACTGCCATCCTTTAACAGATTTTTGCCCGGACCTGGCAAGGGCATGGTCAGGGTAAATAAGGCAGTTCAGATTCTTTTTGATATCAATGAGAATATGACAACATCTTTGTTCTTCCCTTGAGTGATAAGGTGGAATAGGATCCAGCAGATAGGACCTGGGTGCTGGGCCAACCTCTGTTGCAGCTTCAGAGTCAGAGTACTGCCTTGGGAAAAGATATAGGGACCAGCTGACTTTCTCCAGCCACAGTATCTGGAAGCAAAGAATTGCTTTCAGTAGGAGAGTCAATATAAATCAAATCAGCTTTTTTTCTTATAATTTACCTTTTTGAAATTTTGCCTTCATGAAGGGATGTGAGAATAACTTAATATGTATTTTATCTTCAGATTGAAGGAAAGAGAGAGAAGAGCAATTGGAAATTTTAAGCAAAGGCAAAACGGAATATTTCTGCTCTATTGCTGTCAAAGGATACTGGGCTTTTGTCATTATCAGAGAAATAGGTTTTGTTTTTCTTTATTCAATGAAGATTTATCTAAAGTAAGCTATCTGACCAAATCATTGCTGAAAGGTGAATGTTAATAACCTTGCTAAGATGCTGTCCTTTCGAGCCTAAATTAAAACCTGCCATATTTATGCACTTTCCTTCTTTCTTTCATTGACAAGTAAAAAGCCACTCAAAGCAGACAGTAAAGTTCTGAAAGTCTAATAAAAATTCTATGTTGAGTGCCTCTCAATTTATCAGACTTCACAGTGATCATCTGCTGCTTTTCCATTGGCTTTAAGAGGAGTTAGGAAAATTTCCTGGCTCTGACTCACAGCAACACTATCATCTCATTCTATTATGTTCCATACTGAATTAATTTTTAATTGTTAAAATAAATTACTGTGATAACCTGTGAAAAAGTGATTTTTTCATTTTATTACAACTAGCCATGCTAGCATTCTTTCTAGCTGCTCTTCTCTCATCACACTGTATTGTGTCTGGCTTGTGATACAGAAAAAAGTCCTATTAGGAGGTGACCTAATCCAGTCACACAAAGAGCTCACAGGTAGAACAGAGAGGTTGGCCCATATCACCCATCTATCAAGTGCCCTATGTAATTGTAGTCAGTTGGCACTAGGCATTGACAGATCCACAGACTCCAAAAGTAGTTAAGATATAAAGCACTTCACAATCAATAATAACTGCAGTTACATCTCTCTCTTTAAGTATTTATCTTTTTTCCTCTGTCATGTTGCAAACCTGGCCAGACACAGGACAACTTCCACAGCTCGTTGAGGTCTGCAGCTGCAGCGACAGTTCTTTTTGGCCCTCCCTTCCAAACCTTACCTCCTAAGCCAGCTGATTCTCCAGTAGTTCTTTCAGTCATTTCACCTGAACACAGAACAGTGTGCAACCCTGCTTCTACTGAGCAAATAGGTTTCAGTGTCAGCTTGGTAACTGATCAAAACTTCGGCAGTATTCACCTGGAACATAACTGTAGACAGAGCAGAACAGAAGCTGTCTGCCATCTAGAACCCAAAAACTTGATATCAGAACTACTGAAAGCAGTAGCCAGGAAGGAGCCAGCTCAACTTGTGGTGGGCAGGGAGGCTGTGCACTGCATGCTCTCACTGCCCTCTCTCACTTTGCCTTGCTGAGTGAGGCTCTGCAAGGGCACAGCAGGTCTGCTCCGAAAGACTGGAGCTAGCTTGGGGCTTCAGCCCCATCAGCCTGGCACCTCTGCGTGGGGCTGGTGGTGAGCCCATGAGTCTGCAAGGGAGGCTGAGGTTGGGAGGCAGATTCCCTGTCTCTGGATTTGGGGCTGGGTTCTAGATGCCTGGCTTGGAGAATGGGGAAAGCATGCAGGGCAGCTTGTGAAAGAAGGAAAAGAAGTGAGATAGGATGAAAGCCTGGTAGGGGTGAGCAGCACTTCCAATAGTGAGTATTTGAGGCCAGGCAGGCCTATTTTTTTTGCAACATAAGAACAGTTTGTGCTCTTACATTATCTTTCAGACGAAAAAAACAGATTACTCCTGAAGGCATAAAGAAATTAAAACACCAGTTCCACTTTGGTACTGTCAGAGCACTGAGGTGAGGTGTGTATGTGTGTGTACACATCCTGTCATCTCTCTGGAGAATCTACACATAATTTGCTCCCAGCACTTCCCGCTGCAATAGTCATGACCCAATATGACCCAAGCAGAAAGTCTAGAGATGCCTTTTGTAGCAGAGGATAGTTGAGTTAGGGACCAGCTGTACAAATCAGAGTTATACAAGTCCAAAAAGCAGCTCTGCTCTAAAATGCTTGGAGGTGCTGGCAGATGGCGAGCTACGTGTGAGTCAGCAGAGCACCCTTGAGGCAATGAAGACAATCCATGTCCCAGCCTGCAGCAGGTCAAGGCGTGCGATTACTGTGCTCTATTCAGCACTTGCTCGGACATGCCTTGTATAATATGTCCAGATTTGGTCCAGACAGGCATTGAAAAACGGGAAAGGATCCAGTGAAGAGTCCACCAAAATGATGAGAAAATTGAATAACTTAAATGAAAAACGTTGAAGGACCTTCCTACTTTTCAGCCCAAAGAAGAAAGGTACTTAAGATCCACTCATAATATTCCGACAACTTATAGAAGTCATTCTGGAGAAGGTAGAGGTACTGTTCTCACTAGGATGCTTTTTTTCTTTTTTTTTTTTCTTTTTTTCTTTTTTTTTTTTTCCACAGAACATGAGATAATGAGCGCAAATTGCATCAGGGGAAGCTACATGTGAGCATGAGAAAAAATATCCTTCACAATGAAAGCAATTAAGCATTGCATTAGGCTGCTCAGAGTAGTGAGATCTCCTTTCAGAAACAAAACAAGAAAAAGACTGGGCTTGATCATGTACCAGATAACCTAATATAAGGCCCAAAACCTAAGGCTAAGATTTACCTGTGGTTCTAATTCAAAACTGAAAACAAAAGATGAGATGCAGAAGGACAATGTTTTATCTCAAAGAAGATACTTCCACAAATTAATTTCCCCAATTCATTTAGCTACAATCTTTTTGGGATAAAATACATTCCCCTCTCAAAAGTCAAAAAAGAAGGCAGAAATTGCCAATAGTGCAACTTGCTGGACAGAAGATAAACTAAACAGTTGGATTGTAAAAGTATGTAGCTTTTTGAAGCTACATTTATTTTTATAACAGTTAAGAGCAGACTCAATATCGATGGCAAAGAACTTAAGCAGTCATCAATAGCACAAATCATTGTTTTAATCCAAAAGCTGAATTTAAACTACAGTACTGATAACAGAGGTCTACGCATGGTTTCCCTGTGATGCTTACAGTGAAACCAGAGGCCGGGGCTGCCAGTGAGCCTTGGCTGATGGCAGTGCTGTAATCCACAAGCAGAGAAAGTGAGAAGTGACTGTCTGACACACAAGGTCTAAAGAATGACTAATAACAAGCTTTTGATGAATTGCCTAATCCAAATCAATACACATGAAAGGAGGAAGATTGTCAAGAGGTTTACTAACAGAGATGAGACTCCAGGATCATCTTAATAAGGGGATCTGTTTTACATTATTTCTACATTCAAATTTAGTGAGGAAGAAATCCTGCATCAGGTCTTGGAAGAAGCAAGAAGTGGAGGTATGATACGCAGTTAAATGCAGCTGTTTTGGAAAGCACTAGCAAACAGCATTAAAACAGAAAAATGAGATGATATAAAAGTATCCTTAACTCAGTGCTTCTCCAGGGACAGCAAAGAGGTTCATTTCTTCCGTGGTTTTTGAATGCTGGAGTTCAATTTTACAATCTGAAGACCTGCTATGCTTAATCATAAGTTGCATGTATTATTTAAATCCTGTCTCCAAAAACTCATCTTGCTGTACTCAGCTTGCTGTTTCCTTACACAGTCACAGAAAGAAATTCAAGTGGAATCAAAACTGGGAAAAGGCTTCGGCTCACCAACAGCTCTTACTAATGCTCTGAACTTAAAAGCTCATAAAACACCTCCCCTGCTTCTCCTCTAAAATCAAAGGAGCACAACAAGCATTTCATAGAATCATAGAATCATTTAGGTTGGAAAAGACTAAGATCATCTAGTCCAACCATGCACCTACCACCAGTGTTGCCCACTACACAACGTCCCTTTCTACCACATTTACATGTTGCTTGAACAGCTCCAACGACCATGACCCCAGTACCCCCTGTGCAGCCTGTGCCACTGCCTCACCGCTCTATGGGAGAAGGAATTGTTCCTAGCAGCCAACCCGAACCTCCCCTGGCACAACGTGAGGCCATCCCCTCTCGTCCTATGGCCGTTCCCTGCCAGCAGAGGCCGACCCCGCCTCACACAGCCTCCTTTCAGGTGGTTGCACAGCCATAGGTCTCCCCTGAGCCTCCTCTTCTGCAGACCGAACAGCCCCGGTTCCTCAGCCGCTCCCCATCACGCTTGTGCTCCAGACCCCTCACAGCTCTGCTGCCCTTCTCCAAACACACTCTATGGTGTCTTTTCTTGCAGTGTGGGGCCCTTTCACTCTCAGAAGTCTCCCCGATGGGGAAGAAATGAGTCAAGGATAGCTCCTCACAAATGCCTAGCAGGGGAGGACAATGCACCCTGCCTGGAACGTGAGATAGCTTGTTGGGTCTCCCACTGAGAAACAACAGAGGAAAAGGTCAATAAAAAACACACACTTGGGGGAAAGCAAGACCTAGGAGATGAGGAGGAGGAGAAATTACTTAAAATAAAGCACGGGATGAGGAGAAAGGAGTAAGGCTTGGCAATTAAAAAGGGGAAAACCAATAAATGACACACAGAAAAGAGAATGCTGCTCATTTGGTCAAGCTTTTTCATTGCCATGCCTTCCTTCCTAAGAAGGGAAAGCAAAGCAGAGCACACAGTGAGCAGTGCAGTGGGGAATACGCTGGCTGGCTGATGCTGTGTTTGGGAGGAACTGCACAGCAGCACTCTGCTTCCCTCGGTTTGATCTCGGAAAAGCAGCACTAAAGTAAATATATGCTCCCGTGGAAGTTCAGTGATGTCCCTGGAGCTCATTCATTTTCTAACCTTTTACCAGCTGCTGGCCTGCAATGGTAGCAGTTCACTTTAAGCCTGACTGGATTTCAAAGCAAAGGTCCCAGAGGTGACAAACTGCTCATTAATTCACTGTAATGCCTTAGTGCTGCAGGAACTGTTTTAAACGCACAATCTGAAACTATTTAGAGCCACCAAATAATTATATCACGAGAAGCCACCGCACACTTCAAATTTACTAATGTTAAAATCTTGCCATGTAATCTGCTGATAGAACTAATGAAGAAAAAGGAGGAGACTGGCATTTTATTAAGAAATGCTAATCAACCTGTTTTTGAAGTGTCCCTCATTTGCATTACAAACATTATTATGAAAATTCAGCATTATGCTTCTCTGTGCAGCATTGTACTGCTCTACTGAACATCAAAAATATTCACTTCCTCAGAGCAGGGAAAAGAAGGGAATGAAAAATCATGATCAAAGATAACTTCAATTACTTGTTAATTTCACCTTAATTCCACTCTTGGGATAATAAGCCTTCCTCATAAGTTTCCTTCCCTGTAACAAATTCTGATATATGCTTATAGCCCCCTAAATCTATTCCCACAAGAAGTAAATGAATAAATATGCATCAGTATAATTTACATAGCCTTCACCGCAAGCATGGTAGGACTGTTCATAAACTCTCTACTGTTTACTGTGTGAAAAACTCATTAAGCTCCCCTTTGAATACAGGAATGAAACGTGTTTTTTAATTTATTAGAAGCATTCTCATTCGTCTCCTGTTCAACAACATCAAGCACAGATTCCTCTCCAGTTAAAAGTAAAATAAAGTAAGAGAATCAGAACTGTATACTTTTGATTGCTTATTAAAACTTCACAGTCCTTCCCAACTCAAATAATTAAGCTGTTGCATGGAGTTGATAAGTAGAAAACCACACTTTTAAGTTAGTTTATCAAGTGTTTATCCACCAATTATTCCTGGGTATACGTTCATCCCATCTCAGAGCTCTAAAACATTAAATGCAGAATTCAGGGAAACAGTCCTGAGTCAGTGATCAACTCTACTAACAGGCAGAAAAGTGAGACGTAATTAAACTTGAAAAAGCAGGCAACTTACTGGTAGATGTCAGTCCCTTACTGAGCTCCATCAGCTGCATACAAAATACGTTTCCTGAAAACTTTCATTTTGCTTTTGAGGAAGTGGTGATCTCTGAAGGCAAAACTTGATGCAGGAAAATTCTTGTGCAAACCTGCCTGAAAGTCATTCAATATAATGTGATTTCCAGAATTTTCAGTGAGACTACACTCAATCTGTTAGAATATATTTTTTTAAGACACCTGAGCATCAGCGTAATTTATCTTCTTTGGATATGACTCTGAAGATTAAAGAAGCCTGATCATATGGTGTGACAGAATAGCTGAAACCCAGCAAACACACACAGCTGCTTGATAAAATACAATCTTGTGAAAGAAAAGGTGAGTCCATCTCAATCTCCAAAAGGAAAAATACATATTAATCTTCTTTTGTGCGTGTTGTTCAGAAAGCAGAACCTGAGGACCAATGGCTGTCACGTTTTTTCAGAAATGAAAGCCACCAAATGTTTACTATCGAAACGGTGGGAAAAAAGAAAGAAAACTATTTTACAGGCTTTAGATAAAGAGAACATCTTTCTCAGAAAAAAAAGGTGGATGAATTGCAATCATAAAATAGAAGACTTCTGGTGGCACAGTAGGATTTAAGCTCACACAGTGACTCTTATTTGAAAACAGACACATTCTGACCACCCTGTAATATGAGCAACAGTTTCTCCTTTATATTCTGTTAAAAGATTTTCTTGGTTTTGGAGTAAAAGAGAGAAGCAGCACTTAAACACCTTTTGTGTGTGTGTTTGTGCACGCATATGTTGCCTATATAACAAAGCAAACACAGCACTGGAAAACGCTGGGAAATCCCCCAGGAAAAAGACACACGTGCACTGTGGAAAGCACTGCGCATCCGAACAGAGGATGACCAACTTGTTATTTGTAATCAGTTTCCTCAGATCCTGATCAAGACTGGGGCAAGAAACACTTGGTCAAAGACCTCTTGCTCTGAAAAGCAAAGGCAAAGCATGGCTCATACCTACACTGCCTGATGCTAACGATCTCCAGAGCTGGGTGAGGCCACACGACTGTTTACCTACATGTCACCATCTCTTCCATCATGCTACTTGCTGGGTTACAGTTACACAGCATAATGCAGGGACTGTTTGCAGCTCAGAAGATTGGTCATTTTGTATCAAGAAACTTGTGACAAACGTATATGCCAGCACAAAGCCTTCTGAGATGTTCTTAATTGACTGTGCAATGGAGAAAGAGTCCAGCCTGCTGTGATTTTGTCTATAGAACCTTTTTGAAGCAGTTCTTGAAGATTAGCTCTCCATCCAGTACCCAATTTGGTCTTTAAGAGACAGAGTTAGAGCAATGCAAGCCACAGCTAGGGGAAATGTTCAAGGTTGCTTCAAGGTTTAGCACACAGGTACACCCAGTGGAACCCTCGTTTTGCTTCGACACGTATACTGTTAGTTTGATATTTTCCTCCTTTCTTTGGACGTAAGGTTAATCTTAAAAAGTACATCAGGTTCAGTTTTATCTGTCTGGAGGAGCGTATGATTACGTCTCCAGTAAGTCAAGATGCAGATGTTTCTGTACAGTAACAGAACCACATTTTAGGGATTGTTATTTGGGTTTCATAATTTGAAAAGCATACAAGCTGAGTACAATAGCATCTCACGTTAGCCTTTCACACGATCAGACTGAACTTTATGCCTATGAAATGCATTTTATAGATACGAATAGTGCATTGAGAATGATGAGATGACAGGGTTCTTAAACTTTCCCTCTTCTCCTCTGTCCCCCAATCCTATTTTGCCACCACTTTAACTCCATCCACGGAATGTCCGCCTGCTGTTGCAGATGGTTTCTCTGCACTCCTCAGTCTTCCCAAAAGAGCAGGCAAAGGATTGTTTGGTCACAGTGTGCAAGGAAGGGATCTCACATACAGTCTAATAAAGTGACAGATTCAACAGCAATCTGGCTTCTTTGTCAACAGGGTTATAGATTTTCCTGACACAGTAGATCTGCCAAAGACAGAAGGTACACAGGAAAAAGGCTGTGTTGTGTAAGAAGAGAGAGCTAACCATAATCAGGAGTACGTCCCTAAAATACATCCTTTCTTTTTGTGTTGCTGAACGTAGATACAGCACTACCGCATCCCCAGAGAGTAGCGCGGTGGTGAATAATACATTTGTTATTATTCTTTCAACATGGACTGCAATTGCAGCAGTCCTTCAAATTTACATTTGTTTTACTAATTTGCATGGTTGACATGGCAAACATCTTAAGGGATATTCGAAACATTATTTACTCAGTTCCTAAACTACAGGCATTGGTCTGCCCAATCAACACATCTTGAAATGCAGCATGTTTGCATGACAGAGTTCTTCAATACGTTTCCTGGATTTCTATTATTTTTTAGTTGCTTTCTCTACCACATAACCCTCCCAAAGGACATTAAAACTCAAGTAAATCAGCATATGATTTGTCAAACCGGCTGCATTAATTTTATTTGGCAATTTCTATTCTCAGTATTTAGATATGGCAAGCCTTAGAGAGCTGTTTGAGAAGCCACTCGGTTCTGCTTTCCTTTTTCCTTTTATAAACATGCATTTGTATAATTGAAGACTGTGATTTAGGATAGGCAAGAACACAGAAGAATCTTTGAGTGTTCCTGATTTTCCCCTTTAGCTACCACATTTTAAGTGGCAACACTGGTTCCTCTATTGGGCACTTTACCTTTTATTGAGGTACTTCACAGTCCTCACTGCTACAGTACTTTGTCTTCTGAGGTTCAGCAGCTGTAGCAAACCTTAATTAAATCTCCTCTATTCATATTTTTTTACTGCATAGCCATCTAATAAATACTAGGAAAACAAAATTAAATATCATAGTTATTAGAAAAAGAATGTAGAGGAAGAAAAAAGCCTTTGGGTACATACAGGCAAAGCTGCTACTGAGGTGGCTTTTGAATAAGCACCTGGAACCTGATTCATCACATAAAGGAACAAATTACATTTGTGGATGCAATCATTTTTGGCCTTCCCCCTCAACCCTCCTCCTCTCCCCCACTTCACCGCATTCACTATATTAATTCTCTTGGCTTCCCACTTATACTGAGCTTCTCTTTTAATCAATACTTAAACCAAAGGCTTGATCCAAAGCCAGCAGGGACCAACGAAAAGTTTCTTCAACTTCAGAAAAGCACAAGAACCTGAATTACATTAAGTAACTAGTTTTCCCTGCAGACTGACTATATGCAAAACAAAGCATAAAATACTTGAAATTACAGCTTTTTAATAATGCTTCAATACTGCTTTAATCATATAGACATGCACTCTCCTACTTCTTTACTAAAATTCAAGCAGAAGTTATCATTTTTATCTTATCTATCCAATAGTGTAAACAGAGAAACATACATTATAGCAGCTATATTAAAACAATTCCGCTGCACTTCAAAAGACAGGTCTCAATTTAAACTTCCATTTCTTATAGTCTAGATTTCAACCAGGATACCTGGGGCTAATAATTAAACTCCACAGAAATTACAGAAAGGAAACAGTGAAAAAAAAGTCAATAAAGAAACCTTTTAGAGGAATATATCTCTAGGACAAATGGTTGCAGTGTTCATTCTATTAAACTGAATCTGAAGGAGACCTTAAACTAGTCCTTTACATAAATGCTGCAGGTGTTACAGAACTGCTTCCTATCCCTTGGTAGATGCAATTTTATTGTAGGGTTGTTTTTTTCCCCTTTTAAATGCTACACACACACACACAAAGGTAAAGCTCAAGTTTACTGAAGATTATGGCTTTTAACTTTCTTTCATGGCCCTGCACCACTGTGAGCACCAGTGATAAACACTAAAGGTGAAACACCAAGACTTTCCTCCCCTGTGTGGCCAGGAATCCTGTTGTGCTCTCACTCAGGGGATCTAACACACAGCACCTCACTTCGATCTTCTTTTATTCTAAAAATAATTCTTCAAATGATAACCTCAGGGTGGTACCTCAAACTTGCATTAAGCCGCATGGAACTAGGATAAGTATTCACACCATTCATCATTCCTTTGTTTCTTGCTTGACAGGGATGATAGCCTAATTTCTCCTCTGCATTAATAGAACATTCACGTCACATCAAATCCTGAAGTCATTAGTTAGTATATTCACCAGATCTACGTTAATAAAGCAATAACTTGATCACTGGCTTTTAAAGTGCAAATTCAAAATAGAAAAACAGGTGCTATTTAAACAGCGTAATCATCATTCTAATTGATACCTTATAGTTAACATTACAGAAGAGGGAGTAACTACGAGCACAGAACTCCCACATACATTTTCGTTCAAGCAAGTGTCTCTCAGCAGTGAAGGCATGAGCGTTATGGGCATGGGAACAAGAACTGCTCCTGCTACAGCTTGCAGATCTGTATCCTCTTGAACGCACGCTATACGCTACTGAGCGTACAAACACCGCACTATCAGACATCCTCGCTTTGGGAAAGTCGTAGAGGAACAGGAACTCTAGCCAGAGATGGGATCATCAAATGGACCACCTCTGAGCAGATCTGTTGCTGAAAATCTAAGTGTCTAGCACGATTCTGTACTCGGTAAGTCTAAAACTGCTCCATGAGATTCAAAAGCCCTTGATGTTGGAAGATCTGTCAATCTAAATCCCAAAGCCTGTGAAGGAGAGAGTTAGAGAGAACCGGGGTTAAGAAGAGGTTCCAGTACGTGCCCTGAGAGCTGAAAGACTGCAGAAAGTGTCTGGAGTTTGAGAAGAGCTTAAATCTATGTTTGAGCAACCTCTCATGGAGCCTGCTGATTAGTTCTAGTCCATAACAGGCTCCAGACTTAAGTAAACATTTCACCCAGCAATATCAGAGACTTGTATTGAGTGCAGATCAGAAAAATGAAGACTAAAGGTTTTCTCCTGCAATTCTGGTACATCTGTCCCAAGGTATCATTAGCACATTCTAAATAGGCGTAACTCTTACAGAAAACGCAGCACAGATGAATCTCAAAATTGAATTTTTTTTAATACCTTCTTCTATCATTATAAAAATAAATGCAGGAGAACAGCTCCAAATTAATTGCAAACAGCTTTTGAAAGATTGGAATTTATGTCCCAGGGAAATAACTCGACAAAAGAAAAAGCAAGTCTTACGGGTTTGTTATTTTAAAAATCTATTAAGCAAAACAAATGTTCAAATAACAAGAACAATAGTTCTCAAATTACAAGCATATTAATTTTCACACACTTATTTGTTCATTTGTTTTTTCCATAATCCCTGTGACAGACAAACATGAAGAACCATAAAATATGTATGCGCCGATGATACAGCTGCACAAACAGGCACGCTTTGAAGTAGTTCAGGTAGACGGGCATCTCTGCTCTACATTAGAACTTGGAGGTTTCTCTTCACTTAAGAATACAGGCATATCTGTGAGAAGGTAATTACTGCTGAACATTTGCTACTTCAGAAGTGAGAATGTGATACAATTTATTACACCAAAATAAAAAGGGGAAGAAGAAAGCACAGGCAGAATATATGAGATAGGAGCATGTGTTTATATGAACACAGCTGAAAACAATGGGGGGGCACTAACAAAGCAGAAGCGTGTTATAGAGCTGCAATTCCGTAAAGCTTGGGCAAAATCCACCTAAAAATGCAGCAAAACACTCCAGAAGACTTCCAAGGGGAGAGCTTTGGGATGGCACACGCACCAACAGATCACAAGCCAGAGAGCACTGCCCTCCACAATAAAAAAACAACTCAGGTATAAAATGGGCAGCAGCAAATAATGAAGGAGAGAAGAAAAAAGGGAAAAAAAGAGAGAAAGAGAGAAAAGGGAGAACAAAGATGCTAAAGACAGAGTTCAGAATGGAAGGGAACAAAGATAAAAGATGCACAGCTAGCCAGAATAACAGTGGAGAAGCTCTGAAACACTTTAACTTTACAGTACCTCTGAGTTAAGTAAATATTACCTCTTTTAGTTTCATAATTGAGGCAATAAGGGTAAATGATTTATCAAGATCACACGGGAAGTCTGAACCAGCGCCAGGAGCCCAGATTTATTGCCTAACCCCTGCACCATGCTGCCTCCCTGAACTGATGTAGACAAACTGCAGGGAGTTCAAAAAGGGCTGAGGCTCTGGGCTGACTAAAATACAAAATGAGATTGGAAAAAAAAAAGAAAAAACAATAGGGTTGGCCAATTTTTCAGTCACACAGCAAACAAACTCATAAATGCACACCAAATCTGGCATTTAATTCTCTGGACAGCAGCTCACACATGCTGAGGAAAAGCAGCAAAATACCAGCAGAAGTAAAGCACTGTCCTGCACAGGTTTTTCTCCCACTTGTGACAGAGCAAGGGACAAAATGAGAGTGACAGGAACTGGTCACGTTGCTCAGTTCAGTGCTTTATGAAGTGCTGGGTGTTTCTGACATACTTCAGTGCAGCACAAGACCTACCCTGCATAGTGCAGCTAACAGTTCTTGAAGAAGTTCAGCACATTCTTGGGCTGATGGAATGAAGAAGTCGTCGTGGGGCCTAACAGTGCTCATAGCTGTAAGAGCTGCCAATGCAAAGTACAAAGAAAGCTATTTGGGTTACTCCGAAAGTATGTATTATTGGGTATAAATGGGCTGAATGAAGAAACATAAAATTCAGGCTTAACAAGAAGTAACAAATCATCTAAGGATAGAACCAGTCCACATACAACCACTAATGGGAAGAAAAGAAACATGCTATTCAGATTACCTGTTTTGATAAATAGGCTAAAATCTATTCAGTTTTAAAATGTATGTTTGCTGGGAAACAGATTAATGGACTAACAGGGAGACCTAGTTTTCCTTTGGAAGCTGAGAATCATCAGCCTCCTGGTATCCCTTTTTGTCTGTACAATTTTTATGAGGAACACAAACATTACGCCGAAGTGGGGAACTTCTTATGCTGAAGCAATGACCTTCACTTCAGAGGATGTATCAGCAGATGGAAGATTTGAACATCAAACAGGTTTAAGGTCAAGTTTAGCTGTAACCTTTGAACTATTCCTTTAGCTTTAACATACGTAACTAAGATCGCAGAAGGGACATCTATGCTCCATGTCCTTCAGGAAAATGCATGAAAAGAAGCTTAACTCTAGCAAAACGCCTCCAAAGAATTCTGTTCCTGGAATGCCACTTCTAGGGAGTTGTTCTACATATTTACTTTTAATTTAAAAAAAAAAAAAAATAAATAATACTAAGCTGAAATGAGGAAATATAATCAGCGCAGCCTCGAAGACAGGGCAGCACTGGTTGGCCAAGCAGGATGAAAGAGATTGTACACCTTTTCCAGTTTATGGTTCACAGTCCTATTCAAGTTCGCTGGGTTTGAAAGAGCTCTGAGTAGGGCATCATCTGCAAAGATGGAAAGGTATTTGGTTCTCATGTGTATTTTTTCAAGCGCAACCAACCTTCAAGGCCAGGGGCTCAGAATTAGATACAGTTTCATTGGGCTTGATGGGCTTGCCAGAACAGAGAACGATTTTCTCTTGCATATTTAAATTACTTTCCCTGCCATCACCACCACCACTTTCAGCATCTATACACACGGATCAGGATGTAGCTGCTTGAACTAAACCAATTAGCATGTGGCAGACAGCCAGGGCGACCGTCTCTTCCATGGAAGTCTGGTTCCTTGAAATCAGTTGAAAGGTGATGACGACAAAAGTGAAAGACTCTGGCTGTGCTCTAATGTCTCTCATGGGGTCAAGACTGGCCACAGACAAAAATCAGATCAGGAAGGGAGAGCGGCTCATGCCAGCCCTACTAAAATTGACGAATACGAATTAGAACCTGCAGTGCACTACACAACTTTTTGCCAGATACATCTGTAAATAAATTAGTTTAGCTGACATCTAATTAAATCTACTCCTCAGTGTGTGTCATTCTTCTTGCAAGTCCAGGCATACAAGATTATAGGAAACTTTTGGAGACATTAAACATCAATTGCTAGCTGTGTTCTTATATCCTCATTCCAACTTACCAGTTCCTAAATCAAAATATATGATATGAACAAGAACTAGTGCACAGCACACATAAACACATCAAGATCTTGTGCTGTAGAGGCAAATTTACTAAGACCTAGCATGCATTGGGAAAATAATATTATTTAAAATAAAGGGGGAGAGAGGATGAAGTCTCGTCCTTTTATCAAGTCAAGTCTGGGTCCGGAGGCATTTGAAACCACTCTATGTTATGCTCCATTCACACTGCTGACAGCCAAAACTAATAGGGAAAGCTATCCTAGTGCTATTTGATGACTGACAATCTCCATGCTGCAATATTTTCATTGGCAGAACAGGAACACAGCAAGGACAGAAAAGACAACTTTGAATTTCCACTGGAGTGTCAGACTAAGTTAGAATCCTTGTATTATAAGGCAGATTTTTTCAAAAGCTAAGCATGAAGTAAAAATGAGACTTTAAACTTCACAGGACCTAAATCCATTCACACTTAGAAAAAATTAACAAATGGTTCTTGACATCATACAATGAAGTCTTCATATAGAGGGAAATTGCCGCCTTGAACTGTCATTATGCATCTCTCTGCATCTAATTTTATCTTTTAATCTGTAAGCTTTGACAAAATTCTTAAAACACGCATTTTAAAGGGAACTGGAAATGCCAGGATATGAACACTCAGCTAGAATTTCTTCAGATCAGCAGAGGAGTAAAGGACTCATTTTTGCAGTGGTTTATTTTGACAGTGTGTGACTACATGTCCTTGAAAATCAAGTCCACAGAACGGCAGCAAAAGGATAGACGTACCAGAGCAAATGAGTATTCATAATTGCAAAAGTGCCTGCATGTCACACACACTTCAGGTAGCTGGAGAAATGAGTGGCTGCCACTTACTTGATTGAGTTTCTAACACGTGTGTCCCTGTTGCTGCTGTGCCTTCCATTTACAAACAGAAAGCACTACGAACACCCTTCTTAATTGCATCATGATTAACTTCTCAGTAGGCTTCAGCATCATTTTGTATTGAGATAGCTTTATACTTTGCTACATTTATGGTTTTCAAACACTACTAAAAGGAAAATTATGAAATCGTTTGTCATTACACAGGTAAGCAAATGGAGTGCCATGTTTGTGGCACTGACTGTAGGCAGTGTACATGCTTATGCAACCACAGGTAATGGAGCGACTGAACATTCAAACACAGGAAAATACTTAAGTATTGGATGACAAAAGGCAGTTTGTTTAAAAATGCCTTTCAAGATACCTCAAAATCCCAACACGATCACTCGTGTACAGATCATAAATAGTGACGTCACTGATTTTGAACAAGTCTGCAAAGATCTACTTCAGCATAGCTAATGGCACAATTTCGATTTCGCCTGTTTTCCAAAATCCAAATAAGTATGAAAAGACGAAAATATATCCTTACATGTTACATGGTAGAGCATCATTTTCCAGCAAACAATCTCAAGACTTGGGCAGCTCTTCGGGTGAAGGCTGAGGAGCCCATGAAGAGCTATGGGTAATAGAAATTTGCACCTGATGCACAGACTGAGAATCTCTTTCCCCACCTTGCTGCTTCCACATGATATCAAGAAAATGCATCTCTCTTCATACAGTGCTGCATTTCTCTAAGGTTGTTTTTTTTCTGCAAGAACAGTAAGATTCCTAGTCCCTTCTGCACTACAGGGGCTGCTGGGAGCTCCAGGTTCCTAACATCTCTTTGACAGCCTTTGAAACCCTACAGGCAATACAATATATGATGCAGAAACTCGAGCTGCCCCTCTCACAGCCAAGCATAACTCTTGCGCCCTGAAGTATCAGTGGGATCTGCTCAGCTCATGCATAAACAGCAGTGTTTAATAAGGTGTGGCAGCAGAAATCCAGTTACATTGCTGTTTTCTAGGCTGTTAGCATAAGGGAAATTGAAATGAAGATAGCAAGGCCAGCTTCACAACTATAAATGTATTCTATTTCTCCTCTCCATAGATTGACATAAGAGTTTCTGATTCCTTCAGCAAGTTAGATTCCACTTTAACAAAAGCATACTGCAGAAAACAGAAGTGAATCCTACCCCAAGTTGGCTCTCCTTTCTTAAGATTAAACCACTTCTTCTCTTCTCCCATTTCATTTTCCTGACAATTATCTTCTCACTTTTATTACTCCATTTATTTTCTTCCCCTCATCAACGTCCCCAGTAGACATGTGAAAATGCTAGTGTCGCCTGTAAAAATGGCATCAGATGAAATAAAGGGAAGGATTCCTCTGACTCATGAGTTTGGCTGTAGCCGTAAAGAAGTAACGGGGTCCCAGCAGAATGTCACAAGATACAAAGCTAGTACATCTCCAACAAGGTAAATTCAGACAAGAAATCTAAGTCAGCATGTCAAAAGTTCACTCTTCACTCCGCAAAAAGCAAGAACCATCACTTTTTTTGGCTGTTCCCTACTTGTTGTATAAATTTAATTTATACAACAATATATCCAATTTAAAATACTCTGCAATTTGGGGAAAATTCTTTTTTTCATATTTCCTCCTTATTTCCTTAGTAAACAAGTCACATTGTATAAACTGATGCTGTTGATGGAAATAATCACAACTCCAGATGACACACTTCTTCTTTTTGCTACTCTGATTGTAAAATTGATTAATGAGCTCTGAATTTAGAAGCATCTATACTAAGAATATGGGTTTTTAAATAGTTTCACCTTCCTCAACTAAGAATATGTTGTTACTTCCTGATGGGGAAATATGTACTTGAAAGGTTTTAGTAGAAAGCAATTTTATGTCTACAAGCACACTGTGTTTACTAAGAACAGTGTAACCTTCTGTCACACTATTAAGGTGAAGATGTTGGTTTACAGACACTCTGTCTAATATCCAACACATCTAGAAAAACATAATACAGTGGTTAAGCCCAAGGTCAAAAGTAAGTGCCTCATGTTCAGAACTTGAAAAGCAGAACTAATTGAAATTCTTATTCAGGAAGCATCAGTCTTGTTCATATGAGAACATTTATGCTAGTTCTGGTTGCTAGCACAATGAATTGTTTACCACTAAAAACAGGTCTCTTTTTCAGATGATCCCAAAAGCCACACCAACAGGTACCGGAACGCTTGACTGTATGACAAACCTTTGATGAAATTACACAGCAAAAACATGACAAAACTGTAACTGTCAGGGAAGAACAGAAATACATTTATCAAAATAGCCTAGATTTCTTCTACCCAGATTGACACCTTCACAGCTGAAAATCAAATTATTACTTCATTTACATACTACGTAATGGTCCGTACAGGCTAAGGAAACACATGAGTTTTAAAACCATTCTTTGAGAAGTAAAACCAGAATAGTTTTCCTACAGCATCTATTTAGGCAAAACTTTGTCACAACTGCAAGAAGCTGTGTCCTTTCATTTATTTGACTGCTCAGCCATGAGCTCTGGCACCTCTCAGCATCAATAAGGGAACAACAACCATGTCCATCACGGAGAAATACGCCTCTTGTTATAAAGCCATCACCAGAAACTGATCACAACAAATAAAAGTTATTAATTACTGAGACACAACGTGGGGAGAGAAACACTTCCTTTCAGAGCTGCAAGAGTCACAAAGTCATGTTCAACAAAGAAAGAGTGTTTCTGACTGAACAAATGTATTGACACCTCAGGTCCACAAGATCATATACCGCAATGCAGTATTTTCAGGAGGAAAAAAAAAAACAAGAAAGCACCAAAGCAGCTTTGGAAGTCACTCATGAGGCAGCACAGATGAAACCCGAAATTCAATATCTTGTTTTGCCCCGAAGTGGGGGCTGAGCAACGAAGGATTTCTTCCTTTTTTGAGAGGCCAGCACTTGCAAGGAGGGCTGACCTTTCACCCCTGCTGAAGTCTGTGGGAACAGGAATCTTTGAGACTGGACATGATTTATTAAAAGGGCAGGGTCAATTAAAAACTCATATTTCTGGCCGAGCATATTATTGCCAGTAAGGCTTAAGACATGACATTACCGAGGGGGGAAAAGCCCTCTCCTGCTGTGTTGTTTTTCTCCAGCTTTCTGACTACGTGCACGTGCCAGTTCATCTAGGTAGCTTTCAATAGCTTGTATGAGTTCTTCATATTTCAAAATGATGAAGAGGGGCCACCACCATGAGATTGGAAACCTAGAAACTCTCTGGAAGACGACGTCAGTGAAGTATCTGAACTACTCAAATCCCCTCTTTTTGAAATGCAGCATGTGTTTAAAGAGAATAAACACACAGGCAGTCCAAATGCTACCCAATTGGAGAGATTACCTACAGCATAACACACCGTGCATAAAAACAACAGAATTGCATAGCAAAACTTCAAGTGTAGCAGGTCGCTCTTCAAACATGAGAATCTTGTAAATCTATTTTAGGTTATATGCATCTCTCCCACATGCTGTATGTTACCCAACCCCTGTAGCGAGAAAGATCTTTAATAAGTAAGTGGAAATTTCACTGCTCCTCTTGACAGATCAGAAGACGATGCAGGTGACATCTTCAAGGCAATTCTCAGAATGTAACCTGGTATTTTTCCCCATGCTTGCAGGCAGTGTGACACTGCAGGTACAACTTCCTTCAGGAACTTTGCGTAAGACAAGTTTCTCCACGTCTAACCTGGCACACTATCAGCAGAATGGGTGTCTGCATTACAAGGCAGCAAATCTGACTCTAAGCATTGTGCCTTCTGTATTACCCTGCCTGGTCCAAGAGGGAAACTGGGGAGAACCCACAGCTGCACTGCCATCAGCCGTCTCGCCTATCTGCACCACAGAAAAAAGAGGAGAAGGGAAAAAGGATTTTTCCTGCATTAATATTTCCAGCCAATGCAAAATTGAATGAGCCTCATCTCCCAGCAGCATGCTGCAACACAAGCTCCAGAGGGAAACAGACAGCTAAGGCTGGAGGTATCCAGCTAAAGGTTAGCAACGTCCCACCCCTCAGCACTGAGCAGGCAGAAAGAAAAATCAGGTTTGAGTTACAGTCAGGTACAGAATGTGCTGAACAACACGCTATCAAACTGCATAAACTTCTCAGGTGTCCGGTACACAGCGTGATAAATGTGAGTGCTCTGTGCGAACGGAGAGCTTGAACTTGTTGGTTTCCAGCTACCTGTAGTATATTTGTGGTCAGATTCCTGGAACTTGTTAAACGTTCACTTTCAAAAGACTCCTCTAAAAGTCAACTTCTATTTACAACTACCCAAAGTAGCTTATTAAATTGACTGAGCACAGAATATTTGAAGAAGACTAAGTATGAGAAAATAGATGCCAATAAGGTAGAACCCAAGAGCTAGCTTTAGCATTTTACTGATTTATAGTATTTTTACTTGGCTTTAGATGCTTCATTCTGTGTCTGAAAAACAAAGCAAAAAATCCACTTAAGTCAGAACAGAGGTCAGCAATCACCATTTCAACTTAAAATATCCCCATTTAAATGCAAATACTAGCCTTTCTTCCTGACCTTTAAATGTTCATTTCATAGAAATGGAATCGAAAGTGTAAATTTTGTGTCTTGATATCTCTAAGCAGTTCCCGTGTCATTTAGTCACATTTTTGTCACATAATTCCTTCTTATTAAATATATTGCTTCTGATTAAATATACGTCACTGTATCAGTGTACTCCAGCTCCTCAGAGACAAGAACGGTAATTTTGCATGATGCCTCATTTCAAAGCACACAGATTAAAATGGAGATGATCGTTGCTTCTTGCTCTCTATTATTCGAGATAAAGGAACTTTTTGAGGCTCAATAATAACAAATTTAAATGATACCAATATTCACAGTAGAGACTTGCTTGAGTTCTTCTCAAACAAGGTCATCTAAATCAAAATCTCACTCCTAGTTTCAAAATAGCTATGCCTTATCCTTAAATATAATGGCGGGTGATGGATTATTAAATGTGTAAAACCAACAAAATCAATGAAGGAATATTTCTTTTAGTAGTGGGGGAAAATCCAGTTGTCTCCCATTAGCTTATTATAGCAAAATGCTTCCGGATCAGGCAGGACAAGGCCTAGTAATGAGTAAGAGTGCAAAATGTACTACTGAGCTACCATGTCTTGGCCCTGTTGGACATGATGTGGCACAATTGCCTTCAGTACTCCCACCAAAGCAAGGGAGGGAAGTTCTTGTTCTTTACAAGAACGTTTTCTCGCCTGTATATAAACAAATGAGACTTCCCTATCATGGATAGGATGGATCACAACTTGGTAAAATTTCAGATTTTTAGGTGTAAGGCAAAAAGGAAAAGGTGTCTGTACCAGATATAGGCACTTCATCGTCCCTCCAGAGCAATGGTCACTTCTTATCTCCCCCAGAATATCACCTTTGCCTACTCACCCTTTTCCACCAGCAAACCATAGGTACTGCAGGGAGAGAAATAGGATTCCCTATGTCTGAAAATGAGCAATATGTTTCTGTTGTGGTAGCTGTTTTCACTAATTCAGACATTATTTACTTAAATTAGATCCCAGCCCTTTCCATATATTTTACTTCACTATTCAAATCAGGACAGGCTTCATTTTACTGGCACAAATTGCACATGCAGAATCTTACTGACAGATCTTACTAACGAGACTCTGACTTTGATTAAAAAGAGATAATTACGCTTTACTACTCCATTTTTCAGGGGATAGGGCGAAAAGTTTCAAAGATTGATCGCTCATGATGGTATTTGCTCCTCTCTGACTATCAATCCAGCTAACGGCAGCACCAGCTCTAAGGATCTGTCACATTCTCACCTCTCAAATCAAAAAAGAATGAAAAAAGAAGGATTTTCTACAAATATTTCAGAGTGAAAAATCTTTGCTTATAGTTTTGGTCATTGTATGAAACATTTATCTGCAGATTCTTCATTTCAGAATTCAACTATTACATGAATTAACTCTTCAAACAATCACATGGAATTTAGTATTTCTTATGCATGCAAAGGACACAGCAACCGATTACTAATCACAGCAAGTAGAGAATCACAGCACAGTCAATTCAATTTTCAGCAATGCCTCTTTAAGCTCTAATGAACCATGGTGCCCTAATGAGAGGTTTCACTGAATCCTGGCCAATCAAGCAGAAATTTTATGGAGAAAAGAGAAAAGCTGAGAAGTGAAAACATGCTCAGCAGCCATATTTTACAGCAATGTATTCAACAATGGTCTAACAGTTATCTTTTAGATCTGTACAAAATCATCACAGTAGAATTTTTACTTTGCACTGCAGGTTTGGCTTTTTATTTTTCCCCCCTCCCATATCCTGCCTCTCCCTCTGCCCCCAAAAATGTTGACAGTGAGCTGTGTGGCAGAAACACATGCTGAAAAACAGCAAAAGGAGTCACTACACCCCAGTCCATCAGACACTGCGACGGTATCATAGACTGTCCTCATAATTTGGACTATTTTGATTTGTTGTGTCGTTAAAGATATAGTAAGAATTCCAACACATCAGACCAGAAGTCTGAATGTTGTAATATTTAGATAATTTAATTATTCACTCCGATGTGCGCCAGAATGAAAACTTTGATCAATTCGAGTGATAGACAGTCCCTCCCAATGTAAACAACAGAAATAGATGACCTGCTAAGTGCCTGTCTTTAGAATGTTCTGGGTTTTGGCTAGGCTGCAAAATGAGAAACTCTTCCGTGGTAAGCATCAGAATCTGCTGTGGAAACATGAGCCTCAGCAGCAGATTTAATTTTTGTCTGACTAGAGGAAATGAGAAGAAAGAAAAGCAATCGATATCTCTGAATGCTTTTCTTGTTGAAAGGTAAGAATTTGGATCTTGCTGACTTCTTAAAAGCTGTTCTCCTAATGAGTTCTGGTTGGGATGGAGGGATGGCTCTTCATGAATTTCAGGATTATAAGATTTCTCTTCAAAAGGATGATGATGAAGAACAATATAAGAGAAGCACAAAATCCCTCCTTTCTGGCTTTAAGAATTACTGCAAAGATTACCATGTCAGCAAAGCTTTTTCTCCTGAAGAAGCAGAAGTAGGACATGTCATATTTATCCAGGCTCCAGAGCAAATTAATGGATTCTGGACCTTATACTTTGAAGATTGCTAGAAAAACCTTGTGTTATGGGAAAAGTAACTTCTGCAAAGTACTTAGCTGAATCTCCACTGCCAAACTGGCCAGTTCTCTGAGGAAGCCTGTTCCTTAATGGATACAGGAAACTAATCAAGCTTGTTTGGCATGAGAATAAATCAAGGTAGGTAGCTGTCACCAATATACGCTGCCTGTTGCCTTTACCTTCTGTGCACTAAAGTTGCTTTTCATCCTTCATCTGTAAGACAGGAATGACGTCAGTGCAATACTATCCATGAGTCAAGGACCTTCTGGTCCTCTAGATTCAGCCTCTCACACATGGATGCATGGAAGTTAGATCACCTATCAATATGAATACATCTCTTCAGACATAACACATTTCACTTTGAATTTACAACTGCTTTGCTGATAAGCAGAGACTGTCATATGGCCGTGATGCCTCTAAACCACAGACCTCGTATTTTAAAGCATGCATAATAAGTTTCTAGTGCTTCCAATTCTAGACTAACTAGAGACAAATGTGCAAACCAAAGGAGAAAAAACCGATCCCGCTGCTCCTATACAAGGAGCTAATGAAAATTTAACTGAAAAAATATTGTTTCATAAGGGTCCTGAAAATTAATCCTATCAATGAATTTTAACAGACAAATGTAATTATAAAATCTATATCCTTGGAAGTATTAAAATGAAGAACTGAATTGAAAGCTGCTTTATTGTTTTTTTCCTGCCAGAAATACGTCTACTGGATCCTTCTCGTTTTCAAGTAACAATGCCAGTTTCTTTTTTGCTTCTTCTTCTTTTTTTTTTTTTTTTTTGAATTTAAATTGCTAGCAGTTTGGTCAGAAAAATGAAAATGTTATGTAGGTGCTCCTTATACACCAATAATTTTCTTTCAAACACTTGGTGGTTCTGTAGATATGCCTATGTCTTAAAGACATTCTAGGCTTTGGCAACAGTTCTATGTAGTATGGTCTAGATGGCATCAAGGATTGACATAAAAATACAGAAATTTTTACTGCTACACCTTCATCCTGACTCTGACCAAGCTCATAATTACCTTCATGTCAGTGAATCAATTCAGCTCTGCTGCTCGAATTCATAAGTACTGACCTTTGATAAATGTGAAAGCAGATGGCTTTGTTGGATCACTGGAAATTTGGCACAAATCACACACCACAAAAATGATGCTGGCCTGTCAGCATCTTTTTTAGTCCCCTTTTTCTTATAAGAGCAAAGAGCTGGATCAACACAAAACATATGTTTTGTCCAAACATCAGTGACCGCTGTTCCAATTTGCTGTCCATGCACGTGTAAGAAGGAAGGTAGCAAGGCAGCACTTCCCCATCACTTCACAAGCCTTTCCTTCTCTCAAATGAAAGAGCATTTTGGTTTGAACTTTAGCATCTTTTGGAAGAATAAAGATGCCTTGACCACACAGAAAATGAGTCATTGTAAGTACAAGGTCGCTTAGAACAAAGAAGCAGAGCATTCTGAACCTACATTGAAAAGGATAACTAAGTAAAAAATGGTAAACACCTTAGTAATCTAAGAGTGGCCAGACAAGAGAATCCCAGTGACTCAACTTTTTCAGTAACATTTTATCCACTGTGGCCAGTACCAGATGTTTCAAAGGCAGATACAAGAAACACAGATGGACCTAGTTAAGGGATAACATTATGCTTCAAGATAAATGTTCTCTCTACATCGTCAACATAATCTGAGTTTGTCTTTCACCCTGGAGC
The DNA here is from genome assembly GCF_019232065.1 of Centrocercus urophasianus. NCBI lineage: Eukaryota > Metazoa > Chordata > Aves > Galliformes > Phasianidae > Centrocercus > Centrocercus urophasianus. Next base: position 98,341,908 of record NW_024884142.1, read on the forward strand.
AGAGTCATTTAAATTACTTCCAAAACACAGGTTTTCTCATTTAGGTCTAGTTTCACAAAGCAAGAAAGCTTATGTGACTGCTCTGGTCAAGACATAAACGTTTCCCTTCTTCTACCACCAAAACGTGACTTTTGAACTTTTTGGCCAACTCCATCAAAACTAAAATGAATGGGCATGAAAATCTGAGAGAGAATTATATTCCCTTAGTGTCGTGAAAACTAGTTGACTCAACCTAAAGAAACACCCAAGGTAGAGCATCCGCTGAGGGAAAGACAGTCTGTAGCCTGCAGCTATACATCTCATCTGGCAGCGTCCGGCCGATCAAACACATCACATCACAGGCTGATCAATCAAATCATGCCTAACCCAAGCCAAAGCCTTCTGACCCAGAAGGGTTTCCTGCTCAGCCCTGATGCAGAGAACGAAAGGAGCTGGTGTGAAATCTTTGGGGATAGTCAGGTGACAAAGGACACATACCCAGAGGAAAGCATGTTTCACTCATTAGGCTGAACAAAGAGTAATTTGAGAAGCTTTTCCCTGCAGGTCTAGCTATTGACCCTATCAAGGTCTAATCCCAGTCCTCCTTTCTTTGCTCTTAATTCTGTTAAAGACAGCCACATATGTTATAGCTATGGCTAACCAAATTCTAGACGTTATTTTTTTGTTGTTTGGTTTTTTCTTTGTTTTTTTTTGGTGCCTTTTTTTTTTTACTATCAGCTTTTGGTTTCATTAGCTCGCTCAGTTTCATTTAACTTCTCCCACCTTTTTGCTCACACACTGCAAACAAAACGATTTCTTACCTTGTGCTGTACATAACAACTATAACACCTATTCAGTGTTTTCTATGCCTTCCTCCAGAGGGGGGAAAAAAATATAAAAATCTTTGGGACTTTCTGTATGTAGGATTCTTGCTGTGCACCAGAATTACTTTCATTGACTAACTCCAGATTCTTTTACATTCTGTGACAGCTTTTCACTAAGAAAACATGTCAAGAAGCAGCCAAAGTGCAGACATGCAATTAATTCCTCATTAAGATATCTTTTGCATAAAGCAAGCTAACAAGTGGTTCATTTTTTTTAGCTGCAGTCATAGATTGTTCAACAGTATATTAAAACATCTCAGAAAAGGAGGGCATCTGAGATTCAATATACCTTGTGCAGAAGGAATATCAGGAATACAAACCTGAAAGAAGGAATTTAGAAATGTCTGAAATTCTGAGACTGATTTCATTTGCATTTACTTTCAGGTGTTACACTGCCATACACGTCATCCATGCCATCTGTTAACAAGCACAGTATAAATATTCATTAAAAATTAGACTGAGTTTTGGGGATGAAATGGTCACTGCAAACCTGTTTCACATTAGAAGATACACGCACACAAAGTTTTCACAAAGTGAAATCACTAAGTGAAACACTAAGTGAAAACAAACTATAAAATAAAACCGCCTTTTACTTGTCATTTTACTGTCACTGATTTCAGTGATGGAAATAGTTACTAACACAGCAATGGGCAGAAGTTCTGGAACAAGAGGAAACAGTTCACCCATCTCAGAACATAAGCTGAAGGTTTCATGCAGACTTCCTTGGGTGCAGAGCAGCACACAGGGATTGCTCCCACGTAGCTCCTGAACAATACTTGTCTCGCCGCTGAAAATACAGCACCATTCATAACGCGGGGAGAGAGGGCACTGCACCTCTGAGCCAAAAGAAAAGGGCTGACAAACACGTCCTGTAAAAATAACTTCTGCCAACCTTCAGCTTTGACATTATTTTTATCTGTAAAAGCCTAAATTGTGAGCGCTGATGCCTTAATTTGATCACTCTAATATTAGAAGCTTCCAGACCTATTAACGCGATGCTCTGTTTATAACTAGTCTCCTGAATTGCTAAACTTGACTGCATCAAATTTGAAGTTTGAGTGATGAATTTAAAACAATTTTTTCCTGGAATAGCAAATGGCATTTAAGCTTCTAAACTGCTAACAACATTTAAATTAGTCATATATAAGTGTGTCACTCTGGCGGGGCAATAAATCAATTAGGATTCATTTAGTGCACCATATCATGGGCATACATAACAAATGTATCCAGGCAGTCCCAGGGTAATACTTTAATATTGTATGAGAGAGAAAGAGTGGTTATAAAGCAACACGTGAAGGCACATCAACACAGCACAGTTCAACAGAAACTTCAAAACTTCCAAAACTTTTAGGGTTGGGATTAGCTACTAAATGGAGAGCAAAATTTGTGAGAGAGGTTGAAGGCGTGGGGTGCAAAACACAGGTGGATGCAGTGTAGGCAATGCTCTGGAACAAACAGAAAACAGATGAAGCAAAGCTCGTTACCTGCAGGAAGTACCAAACTCCTGGGGTTTTGTGGAGCTGCTCTGAAGTCTCTGTGTGCATGAGGCTTTGTTCTCTTCAAAAGCACACAACTTATTTCTTTTCAAGACTGCATACGATTCACGTTTGCTATGATGAAGCTACAGTATTTGTTCGTGTAATGCCTGTCCCCTCAGAGGGAATCGTAACTCAAGTACATCTTATTAGAGCAGTCCAGCTTCAGGGAACGACAGAATCAAGGAGGTTGGAAAGACCTTCAGCATCAGCATGTCCAAGTCCAGCCATCAGCCTGCATGACATCTGGGAGGGCAGATGAGGACCTAGCTCTGCAATTAATGCATGTTGACCCAGTTGCTATTCTCAGCTGGCCACTGACTGTTCCACGTAGCAATAGCTAACACAGGTCAAGGGATCACTGGAACATTTGCTCTTGGACCTGGCCTAATTATTACCGTCATTAAGAGCTTCTATAGAGCAGGAATGAGGCTCTCTGATACAACACAGCAAGCCAGGTTATGTAGATATCTCTAGACAATCAGATCTCTAGTATTTATCGTGCTATCTCTATATTCAGAACAAAATCTCCAAATTGTATCTCACCCAGGTTAAAAAGTACTAATATGCGAATCAGCAACAATTAGTTATATAAAATACTTAATCACCATGGCTTATGAGCACACACAAAGCTCAGTAAGATGTACTTTGTTATCTCCTTTGTTATTTTCCACCACTGGACTTATATGAAGCACAGAGAGATGTTACTGCAGGTTCTAGCTATGTGTACAGTACTTCCTCATGTTACAACTTTAACTCTGCCCAAGTTTCTCACACATTTTGCTTTGCTCTGAAATAATGGTGACAAACAGGCTGGAAGAAAGGCAGGATGGGAGGAAGGAGACTGATGAGCAAAATAAGGTTGATAGCAAACAGCAGGGATCCAAAGTAACCACTGTTAGAATCTCAAAACTCAGCAGTTTTGTTTGTTTGTTTGTTTTGTTTTTTTGTTTTTTATATATCTACCAGGAAATCATTGTGAGAGCTGCCAAAGCAGCACTAAAAGCCTCTTCAGGTTCCCATCACTTCTACAGGAAATTTGTTCAGGAATATTAAGGGAAAACAAATGCTCTTCCACATTAGGAAAACAGAAGAGGGCAATCAAGGGGAGAAGTGCGACATCACCTGCTTTGGGTTGGCTGGTCTGAACTGAATTCTTCTAGGCAACAAGAAAGAATATCCAGAGGTCACAAAAGGAGTGAGTGGAATGGAAAATCTGATTTTCTCTAATCAAATTTTGTGCATACAGGTATGGGCAATCTAATTCCAGGCTGCCAGATTAAGATATTAAGCCAATTATGCTCATTTTATCACCTTGTAAAAATGAACCATCATTTTATTTAAATTTGTTCAACTGTTAAAGGCTAAGAGAGTAATATATGTCAATGTCAATATAGTGCCAAAATACATTTCATATAGAAAGCATCTATTTATATGAATCTTAATCAGTCTAGACAAGTGCAGAAGCATTTCTTAGTGCAGACCAAGAGGCATAGCGGAGAGTAAATTGAGTGGGCATAGAAAAGATTTACATTAGTGAGACTGAAAACTCATTTCCTGGGCCCGTTCATAATGGGGAAATTATTGTCCCATTCCCTACAGACTTTCTATTATCCCATTATAGGAAAGCCAGGACATGTATCTGTGCTTCCACGCCCATGCACACGTTGCACCAGGAGAGTATTTGAACTTAATTTGGCCAAGGGCCATAAATTCTCTCTGAAAGGCAAATGAAGAGCCAATCTGGTCACCATGGCATGACATCCTAAAATCCAAGTCAGAAAAGGCTCAAAAGCCTTGTTGAGTACGGCACGTTCTACCTATGTGGCACAGATCTGTGCTCTAACAAAGAGGGTGTCCCAAAATTACCAAAGTAAATACATACACATACGTTGCCAGGACCCAGTGGCTAATTTTCCAACTGCTAAAGACAAGCAAATTGAAAAGGAAAGCGCACAATGCTGCAGCTTAGAATCACAGAATCACCAAGGTTGGAAAAGACCTTCAAGATCAGCCAGTTAGTAACACTAGATTCTTCCCAACTGCAACTGGGTTTCCCAGCAAACCCAGCCCAAGCACCAACTGTAATGCTACAACTTTACAGTGAAGGCAAAGAAATGCTAGCTCTAAAAGACAACAATTTGCAGGAAAATGGCATAAAAACAAAAGTGAAAAAGCATTTTTACATCAAAACACTGGAGATTTTCCCTTATAGGTTCATTTGGGCTCTTCAGGGCCTTGGTGAACTGGGGACACATTGCCTCATCAGTCACGTTCACATAAAGAAAATCTCAAAAATATGTACTGGAATTATTTTTAGATGCTTAGCCAGAAAATAACACTTCATATCTTTATCAGTGACAATCTGAAACGACGATGATAATTATGAAGAAGAGCTTTTGAAGTCCACTTTATGAAGCATTCCTTTCTCAAAGGTTTTTTCCCATCCTACCTTGTCTGACATCCTTCTCAAATAAACCATTCTTATCTGTTACGAAGATTTTACAAACATTGGTTTATCCTATCTTGCTGTCCAGTTTTACTCTCCATGAAAGCAGCCAGGTCGAGGCACCCACAGGTCGCCTTCACCTTCAAGGAAGTATTCCAAGAAGGCTGGGAAGTGTGCACAAACACCACCTGAACACCAGACAGAACGCAGTCAGAGGACACGTCAGAAGGAGGCACATGTGTGACAATGACCTCTGGTGTGACTGCTGCCTAAAAAGCAATTTGTCATGCAGGCTCCTGTGCCAGCTATTCAATGCCAGCTGGAAAGCTATTCCACACCCCCGGGTGAGGAATTCAGTACCTTTGTACCAATGCTCTACCTGATCCTGAGTTACTAGCTCAAACTCTCAGGGTTTACTTCCCCAAGAGAAGTGCCATAATTACATTAATAGGCTTGCTTGCCTCTCTTACAGCAAACAGATTAAGGAAACGTACAGCAAATTACATTAAGGCAGATGTAAAAACATGCATAATGTAAAATAGATGGAAATGCACTAGCACATCACCCTTTGAAAACTGAGATACCTGGCCACACGAGCAGTGGCAGGGCACTAAGAGAAAAGGGTGTTTGCTGTGCAGATGGGCCTGGCTTTCGAGAGAAGCACATGTTAAACTCATCCAGCAGAACAGAGTGCTGACGGCTTCCTGGGCACAACATAAACCTCAAGGGCAGATCAAAGGGGCCACCCTGGAGCTTCCAAAAAAAAGACAAATCAAAACAAAGAAAAGGCATCCCTTGGACAATCTGTAATCACTGCCCATGTTTGTATGAACACAAGGACCCAGCCCTCTTCTCAAAGCTGAGAACTCCAGTAGGCTTTGCTTTAAATCGTACATAATCAATCATGGCCTGGGTTGAAAAGGACCACAATGCTCACCCAGTTCCAACCCCCTGCTGTGTGCAGGGTCACCAACCAGCAGCCCAGGCTGCCCAGAGCCACATCCAGCCTGGCCTTGAATGCCTGCAGGGATGGGGCATCCACAGCCTCCTTGGGCAACCTGTGCCAGTGCCTCACCACCCTCTGTGTGAAAAACTTCCTCCTCATATCTAACCCTAAACCTCCCCTGTCCCAGTTAAAGCCCACTCACAGCTCCAGAAACTGAGCACGTAGATATAACCAATATGTGGAAACCATTGAGTATACAGAAAAAAAGAAACAACAAACAACACTTACCTTAAATAGCATGCAATGTTTTAAAACAATAACTCCAAAAACTAAAAACTGACTTTAAAAACTGAGATGAAGGATCATCATCTAAGGAACGGCCTGGAAGATGAGATCAAGGCTGTGAGTTTAAAAGCAATGAGACACTCAGGAAACCAAAATCCATTGAGAGTTATTAAATAAGGGAACACTACCTTTCAACATCTCTTGAAGATGAGAGAATACTGTGGGATTTAGATAGCATTTTCACTTGCCCCTGACTTGATAATGGGTAGAACACATCTGTCCAGTCCATCACTTTCTTATTTCAAAGTTGGTAGATGGATATGAAGAACTTTGACTGTTAAACTCTGTTTCTGTGAGTGTGACACAGGCACTCGGGATCAAAAGGCTACAGAGCTCTGGTGAGCTGTCAGCTCGCACCCACCAATTCTGCAGGCTTCTTTACAATTAGAGCCGGTTTCTTCCAGCTGCCTTAAAGCAGACTGGATGTCCTTTATCAAATATCTTACAGTAAACACCTATTCTGATTTATGGATTTTCCTCCTATTTTATTTATTTAATCAGTCAAACGGCAGGGTGCATGGTTGTTGGTTGTTTTTTTCTTTTCATTCTTTACACACTGCAATTATTCATTTGTTTTATCATTTCACACAACTCAAATGCAATTTCATTTTATCAGAAGCATAATAGAAAGATCACTTTGAGGCCAGCACCCCATATAACATAATTTAGCTTCATTACCCTGTTTGCTTGAAACATTTTGCCTGAGAACAGTCAGTAATAAAAAGCACTTCAATCCATCTCATCCTTGAGTTTTGTCATAATTTTCAATTCAGGGTGCTAGCATCACAAGAAAGAAAAGAAAGGTAAGCTAGAGTCTGTTATAAAAATATCAAGCATATTAATGAAAATGGTGAAAGAACTGGAGAGATCTTTTTTCTCCCCTATTTCTTCGATCATTCCAACAATTTCAGTCAAAACAGAACTTGAACATACTACGTGTGTGCATGAAGCACCCACGCTTTACACACCACGCATGTTTCCGAAGGCAGCTTTCTCAAGTGCAGAACCCCAGCTGACTTTCTTCAAAATTCATATTCTGACCTCATACAGTTATGGGGCTGGTTGGTTTGGTCCTTGACTTATGGACATAATTCTTTTCCTTTCCTTTCCTCTTAGCTGCCTTGGCATGGATCTTAGCTATTGCACAGCTACTTGGATTTCACAGTACCTCAGTGTTATTTGACATATCCAGGATTCCCAACCATAATATTTGTCCCTTCTTATTTGCGGACAGACTTAGAAGATTTTCTTACAAGGTGAAAACTACAGCTGTATATAAATGAGAGATGTAGAGATACTCCTCTCTTCTATTTAAGAACGAACGTCAACAAGCAGAACAAGGAGATAAGGGCACCACAGCAAACTCTTACAAGTACCATGCAAATCTGTGATCAAACCATATGCTCGCAAAACCTTTATCGCCTTATAAAAACACTAACTGTAGAGGCAGTGCACTGAACTAAAAGCAGTCATTACTTTGCGCTGCAGAAGAATAACATTGCATGATAGCAGATTCACTCTTTTTTATCAGAATTTGCAACCCAATAGCATTTCCGCTTTGTAAATAAACTGATGCTACGATCTCACATTATTAATGCACTTGAATTCATCTCCTCTACGTCTGCGGCATAAAACATGAGAGAAATCAGGAAAATAAAAACCGAAGCAAGCTGTTTAAAGTCTTCTGGATACTCAGATGGCACCTGATTTTTGAAGCTAGTAGATCACCTTTAACGATGTAATACTAATATATAGACTATTGCTTGCTTTTAAACCTCCCCATTACCAGCAGCAGGACTTGTTTTCCATTATGACAATTGTAGCCACAGTACAAACACAAAATCTATATTCAAACCAATCAGTGGTCACCTCTCACAACATCATGGACATTCCTATCATTCACTGAGAACCTCAGAAATCAAAATTCAAACAAAAACATAATCCCACAAGCACAAGAGAAATGCATCTCTGGCTAGCGCAACACTTTCTGCCTGCATTGCACCACCTTTTCTTCCACTGACAGCAGATCCACTGCTTATCCACCTTTTTAAACACTACTGATAAATGGTGAGTAGCCCTAGGACAATCAAACTGCAATACAAACAGTTACCACACAACAAAAAAAATGAGGCTGTAACTGCAGAAGCTTTAAGTTGACTGAAATTACTAAATACTATTCTCCTTAACTGGTTCTTGCTGACTTGACTGTTGGTGGAAGAAGAATATGTTAACAAAATAGCAATAAAACGGTTTAGAGAAAGATATCAACTCACACTACGAGTTGCTTCTTGTCTGCTTTTCAAAAACTCCAAGTATTGACATTAAAAAGTCGTTGCACGTAGCAGTTCTACTAGCCTCCTTTATTTTAGCATGCTTTCTAACTAAAAAGCAAAAAAAACCCACCTAGATACAACCACGAAACTGAGAAGTACAGAGGACTTTCTTGTTTGTTCAGCAATAAATTTCAGTCATGTATTTCCACTCCTCGACTGGCAGCAAGCCATTTTGTATTTGCATTTTTTGCCTCCGTTCAGCTCCACCACAGTCATTACAGTCTTGAGATACCCTACAATATTAAAACGTCACTGAGATGAATAAAAACTGTTCTGTGCTGTACTATCACCTGGAGATCCCTAAATTTTCTGCTTAGTAAAGAGAGACCGATCAAATCCATCTGTGATGCTCACACAGCACCTTTCTACCACCAAAGCTGAACACAGTGGAATCGTGAAAAGGACGAGACATATGAATATTCAAAGGAGATCAGAAGCCTCTTTTTACAAGAACTGAGAAACTCACAGCATTCCTCGGCCCCCAGAAAACAATGAATAATGGCTTCACTGATGCCTGATCAAAATAATAAAGCTCAATGAGAAATTGTAAAAGTAAAACTCCAGAAGCAAATAAAAGGTAACCAATAAAGTAAGAGAGTGCAAGACAGGGAAATTAAAGTCCGAGTTTGCAATGTTTTGTTTATGCCAAATTAGTCCAATTACAATTAATATATCAAATAACCCCTATTACCCAGCCCTGTCCCCGCCATCTCTAGAAGATGGTGAATAATGCCTATAGTTACATCACTGTGTGTAGGAAAATCCAAGCAGGGCCAATTATTTCTCTGTACTGACCTGAAGTCCTATGGAGACTGCTCAAGACCACAAGGAAAGGTTCTTTCAGAGCAGTTAATGTGATGAAACTTACAATTAGGTTCCTTTCTGCCTTTGTGACAAAGTGACTCGATGCAGAAAATGATTAAGAGGCACAGACACAGCTATATAGATTTAATTCAATATTATATTACATGTCCTTCAAAGCATAAACTTAGGATGCTTTATTTATTGGTATTTCCCTTTAATTTATTTAAAAAAAAAAAAAAAAAAAAAGTTTTGTTCTGTCTTTTCCACTGTTTTCTTTCTCGAGGTGAGAGATCTTGCAATTAATCTAAAAATGTATTTTCTAACAAGCTACAGACAGTAATATCAGCAGCTTCCTACCTGACAAAGCTAACTCACCAGAAAGCCACAGCTAAAACCAAGCTAAGAGTTCGGCATCAGAAGTAGATTTTCAAAGCAACATTTGACATACATCAGAGAGGAGAGCCAACACAACCATCCATAAAACACTTGCAGATCTCCTAAGAAGTCATTTGATACTTGAAAGCGGATTATTCATTACTAAGTTGTTTGCTCTGCTCCTGTCTTTCTCTGAAAGTCAATACATCGTATTTCGCTCAAGAAGCCTTTCTCTTTTCCTCTAATTCTTCCTATGTCTCTAATAATTAATTCATTTTGCTTACACTGCAGCAGCCTCAAAATCATGGTTTCAGTTTCTCAGTAATAGAATTCTGCCAAAGGCAATATGCCATGCCATAACCTCAATTACAACTTACACAGGAGAAAGCTCCACTTATTTTCTGCTAGAGTCACTATTTTGTCTTAAATGAAATTCTGTATGGGTTATTGGGTGCCAAAGATGTACAGCAAAAAAGTATACCAGATAATACAAAAAAAATCCATTTCAGAGACAAGATAAAAGATCCATGTCAGAAAACACAGATTAGAGAAGTGCATCACTTTCAGTAGTTGTCCTGTCAGATACTTTCACAACTACGAAATACAGCATCTACAAAATATTTGTGACTTAGCCTGGTACAGAGAGGGAAAATACAAAGGATAATAAAAAAATATTTCCAAAACATATGATTCTGCTACAGAAACAGCTGACAACTTTGCGTGAAAAGGCTTATTCATAAGGTGAACTTAAAAAATACCATAATGCAGTACAGATTAATTCTGAATTTCCTGAGTTCCTGACTTTTCCATTTCATGGAAAAAGGCGTGCAGATTTTTTTGTATAAAATCCACCTCAGCTATCACAGAATGATAGAATCCATCTTGTAGTTGTAAATTTCTCCATCCCTGCCTAGCTTTCCAGTCCTCCCAGCAGCATTTTAAGAGATGGTATATTCTTATTCCTGGTTGATGCCCTGCCACAGCCCCCGCCACTCTCCCCATGCTGTTGGCAGGCACCAAGGTTCCAGCCCGTGTTGGCGGCTGCAGCCCAGCCTCCCACAGCCATAATTCCCCCTGCGAGGCTTTATGGGGCTGCAAAAGCACAGCGCTCTGCTCTGCTCAGTGATGCAAACTCCCAGCCGCTGCCCCAGCTCCAGCCTTTACAGTCCCCACTTCTCTCACTCGTTTGAGCAAGAGGCCCTCGTTGGTGGCCACACACCACTGCCCCTGACAGACTTCATGCATGTGGTTCAGTTGTCTACACGTCAGTCAAAATGGTCACCCACTCGCTAAGAGACAAGGCAAGTTACAGGAAACTTGTGGCCAGTATAATTGAGGTATGTAGAATTAGCCATTTTCAGAGACAGGTCTAAAAATCTTTTCTTTCCCCAAAGCCCGAAGTAGGATAAATATTAGGTCCAATATTAGGTTCCCTGAACGAAGTCTTTCTGGGGATCTGACATTCCGAAGACTTTCCACAAAGCGAAAAATCAGATCAAGACCTGGAAATGTGAGCGAAGAAATGCTTTGTTCAATTAACCTTCAACCTTACAGAAAGAAAATGTCTGCTGGCTTAAAATGACAGAATAGGAGAGAAAGGATCTTTTATAGGGAAATGGAGAACATGTTTAAAATCTACATAGTCAGGTATGACTTGGTGTGAATTGCACTTGTGAAATCACCAGTGTAGAGATGTGAAATTAGCTCTTCTCTTGCAATGAATAACAGTGAGTTAATTGTTTATCTTAATGAACAGTATGTATTTACCTAGGAAGACAATATATGATTTTTATGCAATTCCTGTTGGACAAGAAATAATTCATGGACATGAACATGACAAAAATCTCAAGTCTGTTTCTCCTTTAACAAATAAACTAAACAAATGGAGATTGTACGTTTTTATATACGAGCTATCTGTAATTTCCTACCAAGAAAAGCATTATGAATTAAAAATCTCCAAGAAGTGACAAATAAAACAACAGAAGAACAGTAAATGAAAGATGTGTTGGAAGGGCTTATGACAACCTTTTTTAAAATACACAATTGTTTATTAGGGTTCAACACAAATTTTAATTCAGTGCAGCCAGGTAAGAAACCACACAGTCAGGGTCATACTGTTTAAATTTTACAAGTTCTTCCTTCTCTCTTAATCACAACTGAAAATGGCCTAAAGCTTTTCTCCAAAGTTTAACACAAGTTGATCACGCATGGCATGACCCTTTCACCACCATACTCATTGTGCAGGAATAAAATAGTCACCTCTAAGTTTAAGAACTAGCATATGTTGGAAGTAATGCACTGAAAAAGAAACAGTGTGATTTGAAAAGAAACTGAAAGAAAAACTGAATTGTAACGAAGACGTTAGCAGAATTTTGCCAAATATTTTCCACAGTGGGGATATTCTAACCCTAACCCCATCCACTAATGCATGCTATTGCAATGGGGAAGAAAAGCTAACTGGAAATCTGGATTACTGTATGACCCAAAATAATTAAAGCCAAAGAGCAAAAGGACAGGACTGTCTGGGATAGCATTAAAATCGAGCAATTCTGCTTTTCTTTGCTTTATCCAAACCCCCCTCTCCTGTCAAAATTAGTGAGGTTGGGTGATAGCAGTAACCAGCACCATCATCAGCCCCCTGCGTGGTGTGCTGAGCAACACCCCTTTGCATTTGGCCAGAACGTGTGATGCTGGCTGTGACGCTGGTTTTCAGTTTGTTACCTTCTACCAGCCTCACCATGCCCACAATCCCCTGCAGACTGATATACACAAAGCAGTTTCAAACAGAAGCACCAAGGTGATACTTGTTCTTTGTACACTCTGTAAACAAGAACACCAGCGATTACTCCAGCCTATTTTAGGCTTAAAAAAAAAAAAAAAGTCAAAGTTAGTCAAATTGCTGCAAAGACAATTCTAGGCCAGCTTCTAAACAATAGAGAGAAAAACAAGAAATGCATGCTTGAAGCTGAGCTGAAGCTACTCAAAATATCTTGATGGTTGGTCAGACCACTATAAATTCTATTAAGGAGTGCTTGGCATTCTTTGGGCTAAGAGCCATGAACTTCATGGATCAATTCTACTTTTCAAACCTTTGGTCTAGAATTTTCCCTTACTCTTCTTAGCTTTTGACATCTCTATTTTTCAGCCTCACAAATGTTTTGTAGGTACCTAGAACTGATATCAAATGAAATGCGGACATCAAAGAGTGAATCAAATCTTTCTTGCATGGTATCTAATGCAATTTTCTGATATAATATCACTTACCTTACTCATGTTCTGCTCTATCAGTGAGTAGCATTTTTATACAATATATATCATGGACTACCTTTATGATTTATATTTGTTTTTGCTTTTCCAAGTGAGTCACCAAGCATCAAAATAGAAATTATAAAGGTACTAATAATTAATACAAGAATTTATAGCACATCGAGCCACTTCATGAGACTTCTGAACAGAAATCCTTCTTAGAAGCACAACATACAAATTCATACCCATTTGAAGAACTGTGTGTGCACCTTTGAGAAAGCAATTTGTGGTGTTAATGCTCATTAGTATTTTTCAAGCATGTTAAACATTCTTTTAAAAATATATACTTGGTCAGTAAACCTCGGAGATCTTCCCAGCAGAACTGAATGAAGTGAGTGTCCTTCCCTGTGTTCCCAAATTACCTTGAGCCATTGGATCCGCTGCATCACCTGCAGCATCACAACATATTGCTTAGGAGAATCCAAAACACGAGATGAGTAAGGCCACAACCATCACTTAAGATTTTGAGGCCATCATGTTTCACTCGTGAAACGTTTATAACTAACATCTCTCCTTCCTCTACAGGATGAGCTGTACAATTACACCAAATAAAAGCTCAGTAAAACAGCAGCTACTCATGAATGCCGACTCCGTGAAAAAGTCCAAATCCCTCACAGTAAAACGTAACTGAAACGACACATCCCTCCAAGCCTATGTAAGAGCCCAGTTGTGTGGACAGCCAGCAGGACGCACAGATTCCTTAGAAAGTTTTAAAACACAATCACCAGGAGCATTCACAGGAGCCTATCAATGTAAAACCCCATGGCCTTAACCACAGCTGCCCAGGTTACCGATGTGCTCAGCACTGGGCCACTCAGACCACAGCCATCAGTCTTCATTTTGCCCACTGCTGTTACACTTTGTCTTCTGCTCTGATAAGTCTGTTACACATTAACATTGAGAATTTACTTTTGCTGTGCGTCCAGCACTGCTGTCACCTTCTACCCTGTTTTTACTACGCAGAGAAGCAAACCCTTGTTTCTGTGATACAGCATTAAGCCGAAGTTTTTTCTTCTATCTTTCTCCATCCTCTCTCTGCTGTATGCCCGAGTACTGCATAAAGAAAGTGCTCTCCTCCTGGTATGCACAAAAGGATAACAGCAGCGCATACAAAGTTAGGAAATTAAGAAATACAATCTCTACGACCTTTACTTGTCTAAGAAGAATTTGACCTGATGTTACCAAAGTGGTCATTTAATGGAGCAAGGCTCTCTGCTAGCAGTTTGACTAAGTTCATTTCTGTTGGCCTCTGTATTTGCATTTAATCTTTTATTTAGTCACAGAACAGTGAGGTCACCTTTTTAGAAAACACCTACAGGAATAGGGGAGCAAGAGTTATCTTTGCCCAGTTCCCACAGAACGTTTCCAGATAATGGCAAGCAGAGACCATTTCTTCCATTAACCCTTTGACCCTGGCAGTTAATGGTCTTTTGGTTCATAGAGATCAACAAACAGAACTCCCTCTGAGATCCTAACTATAGGCAACCTAAACTAGCATAAGGGCTCTGTGGTGGCATGAAAAATGACCTAGGTCTATCTGCTGAACGTAGAGACCATACTTAACCCCCAAGTCAGAGTTTTATAAGTTGGCCTGCTGGCTTAATCATCCCATGCAATGGACCATTCCTAAGGGAAGGCACACGCTATTAGGCAAATACATGAGCACATAGAGAGCACCAAAGCAGCCACAGCAAGCTGCAATGTCTGCAAGCAGGGGTGTGTAGCACAAATAGAGGAGTGCAGCAGAGATGGAAAGGGCTCATTCCATCATCTGAAAGTGGGAAGAGATATCTCAGGTGTAAGACTTCAAATGCTGCAGAATCACATAGAAGAAAAGCTACATCTACTCCTCGCTCCCTCTTTCCCTTCAATATCCCCTTCATCCTCCTTCTCTTCTCCGGTTCTTATCAGAAGATGATTTTATTTTTTCCATCAAGGAGTGACGTGCAAAATTTGTGACCACAGACATGCCCAGCTTTACCGGTGTGCCTCATCCCTCTGTTCCACCCACAGTAAGCCTTTGGAGGCATCAGGCAGTGGCACGAGGACCTTTTCCCACACTCCTCCAACCCCAGGCTCACCTCATGAGAAATGGAAGGTGCCAAGGAAAACAAAGCTGAGAAAAAACACTAAATTCCAAATTAAAAGTTCTTCTATTATGTGCAAGAAAGCAAATTTCACCCCAAGTCATCCTTATTAAAAAGCACTAAAATAAGATGAATATCAGACTCAAATTTCCCAACTCTGTAAGAAAGAAGTCTGTGGGCTTTGGATCCATTCCTACATAGAGGCAAAGCAGAAACATGGGCCCTATGTTATGTCTCAGAATGAAACAGGACAGAATTTCTATCTAAGTGGACAGAAAAACACATTAAAGTTCAGTAGCATTTTCAATATTAAAGTTGATGACAGTATTTATGTGCGAGTTCATTTATATTTTAATTTGTGCAGAAATGGTTATTATTTCTAGACATTCCCATGGTGACTTTCAAAACAGCATCAGTGCTCCTGTTAGCTGCATGCTCTGAAATGAACGTCCTTAGACTACCTTTTCAATACAGAGCTCTACTGCACCTTTATAAGTCACACTTGTATGTCAAAAAATTGTCCATTTTTGGTGAAAAACTTATTTGCTCACAGATTAGGATCTTTTGTCATCCCCTTATTCTGGAGGAGACTGTAAATCATTGCCCCTGAACAACCATGTAGAGCTGAGGCCCTAAGCAAACTGATGAGGATGCTGCTGTTGGGGCAGACAGCTGTTGCTCTGCTTTCTGTCAGACACATGAATGCTTAACTACTTGATTGCTGCTGAAATTTGCTTTGATTATCATTTTATTCAACGAAAAGCACTTGTGAAACTCACCACCTCTCCTGTTCTAAAATTGAATTGCTTTTCTGTTAGGGATCCCAGAGCTCCCCAGATCAAACACCAGACTTCAACCGAAGGTGAGCCAGGCTAGCAGATGATTCACCTTACCCAGAAACATGGGCTATTTTTATTCTGATGTTTTGGCAACTGGCACTCATAAAATATCAGAGAAAATTACAGCCATTGTTTAAAAGAGAAAAAAGAAAAAAACAACAGCAAAACTTATGAGAAATCAGACCTTCAGGAGACAGCAAATTCCTCCTAGAGCCAAGAGAAACGCAGACCGCCTCAGGCAATGTGTCGTCTCTCTAGTTAACACGGTGTTCTTCTTCCCCACCCTTTTAAGTGAACTGTTACAAACGCTTTAGATCTTGCCTAGGGATCAAAGTTAATTTTACACGGTGCCTCAAAGACACAGCACAAACTCATAAACGAAATGTATTTTTCCAGGATGCCTTCTGCTGGCAAGAGACTCACTTTGCACTGCTGAGTCTTCCTGTGAGAGCAAGTTTCTATGTAGAACGGTTTGAGCTTCTTGTCTATCAACAATCTTCAATAAAACAGGTTCAGGTTAATTAACTGAGTGTGCCATTGTTTAACATCAAACATCACGTATCTTTGCTAAAAAGGCATTTTAAGTTTTAAAAATAACTAAACCAGCCAGATGCTTTGCAAGACTGTAGAGTTCCCATACTGAGAACACAACAGATACAGTTATAAGAAAATTAAATATTAAATAGTAGTCGTCGTTATAATTACTAATTTAGCTATTACTTAATTATACAAATAAGTTGGGCTTTTTTTCTTCAGTAGGCTGTTTTTAACTGCTCGTTTTCCCTTGCACAAAAGAAGATCAGTGCATCTTCTGTGGCACTTTCTGTGTTATGGAGTTATTCCAATTGAGGCTACATTTGTGGGTAGCCCTTAAAGTTCCAGAAGATTTCAAACAGCTCTACATAAGTGGCTCCTGTTTTACAAGCAAAAAGAGCTACCAGTTACTATGCACAGAATGAGCTGTCCTTGTCAAGACACTCATTTATCAACTGAAGAGGAAAACCACGCAAAGAAAATCCCAAACAACCTCTGTTATTGTATTTGCAGTATGATAAGAAAGAATGTTAACATGACCTCCAGGATTAAAGTACAAATGTTTAATATATCAGCAAATGTACCCAAAGCAGACCAGGTAATCCAAACGTTTTGAGATGCAGGTGTCCTATGTTAACGATTTCATGCACCAAAGATAGCTGCACAGAAAATCTGTTGGTGTGGCTCTTTAGCTTGACAGAAGAGCCTCCCCCTACAACAGGAGTGCACTGGCAGATTACCAAGCGATTCCTCGTACCCAGATAAACAGCTTCAATCCTTAGAGGCTAGCCTAGCCAATCTTCCACCAAATATAATGAATGCAATTAAAGTCCTACCCTACAGTTCTAAAGTGATAACCTGTGGTCGTGAGAAAAAGCCAGCTGAAAAAACACCTAATAAATATCTTCATCTCCACTTATTACAAACTGAGGCAAGCAACCTTCCCCACAACGGCCAGGATTTCTGCTCCCTTCATTTTTTAGAAAAGCAAAACCAAAAGGAATACGCTATAAATATGAAATTATTGCAAAGAAAAGCACACACACAAAGCTGTATCAGTTAGAAAAGCACAGAAACAGGAGAGGAGCTGGTGATGAACTCACCAGCATGACACAGTGATACAGTAAATGGAGCACAGAAAACATGAGTGTAGTGCTTTAGTATTTCCCATGTGCCTGAACAATTTGTGCATTAGCAGTCCATTGCCTCATTGCTAAACCACAAAAAAATCTGGACTGAAAGTTCTTTGTCACAAAGACTGCCATTTACTACCCGGTTTTACAGCACCCAGAACCGTGGCACTCAACTTACATCAGCAGTAATCAAACAGAAAGCATCCCATTTGTAATGCAGAGTGGGTATCCAAGAGGGGGGATGATTTGCAGCCCATCTGCCCGAAGAGAAGTACAGAAGCAGCTTCAGACAGGCATCATGGGGTGCATCAAAGGGCATGTACATAAGAAGCCCGATGTAAATGGGGCCACGAAAAAGCTTTTTCCTTTCCTGGTGAACCTCTTGTCATAAGGTTAGTAAGCAGGTAACAAGCTGCAGGGGCAGCCGCAGAAAAGATTTACCCACATGCGCACTACTCTCAGCCCAGGGGAGAGAAACACATCCTGCAAGGCTTCAGTTTGCCCCGGCTTTGCTCCCCCTGTTCTGAGTGCAGCACATGACAGTGGACAAGGAAAAGGAAGAGAACGTGTCAGTGTGGTATCCACGGCAAAGATACAAACCCTTTGAATGTAGGGGTTGACTGAGACCAATGTTCTCATCAGGGGGCAGAAGTAGTTCTTACCCATCTCTCTCTCCCCTTTGCTTGACTCTTAATCTTGCCTTTCCATTATTAAATGGTAGAACTGAAGTAAGACCTCCTTCCAAAAGGGATTTCAAATACAGTACTCTTCCAAATATATATATTTTCTTCTTTGGAATGGAAATAGTTGGATAACACAGACAGATACCAAGTAGTTAGAAACACAACTAAATTGGAATGAATGGCCACTTGATAAGACGACTTTCAATCAAGCTGCTAAGAAAACAAGTACCTTGTCAAAGATATGGAAATACTGTCATTAACAAAGTATGAAGTGAAGCATTTACAGAAAACAACACCAAGTCAATTAACTAGCAATAACTGGTTCTACATTTAAGCATCTCAAATTCACATTCAATTATGCCTAATGCATCATTTTACTCTCCTAACATAACTGGTTAGCATAAGCACACAAAACGCTGACAGTGACCTTTCTGTCTCAAATATGCTATTCACAGCTATTTAATTAATCCCTTACGTGTAGCAGGACATACAGCCTAATGTCCTGCAGAAGGGCACTGAATTGGCCTTATTGTCACCATATGAGATGGCATTCATCTCCAAATGCCAAAGCGCAGCCTAAGGAATGCAGAAAGTATTTAAAAGAACAAAAGGAGAAGAAACTCTTCAATAGCCCGCTCTTTGATTATCATTTACAGATCAACTTCTTCAATGAAAAATATCCAAGAGGTTGTTTTCCCACTCATGCAGTCCAAGTGTTTAAATGCAGTCACTGCTTCTGTACTTCAAAGGAACATTCCTTCAGTAACAAGCAATTAAGAACCCAAGGTCAATCAAGGCAAAATTCATCTCATCCAGTTCTGCAATTTTCCCTCTTATCAAACTGTGTATGGGCATAAAATGCAGACTGTGAGGAGTGTCATGAAACAGCTTGAAAGTTTCAGAAGCAAAGAGCGAGGGAACTGTATTTAGCTGCTATGGCTCGAACGTTACTGGAAATATGATTTTAAGATTCTACTTCTGTTTTCTGACATATAAACTTGTCAAACAGATTTTCAGTTTGGGTTTGGTGTTGTGTTTTGTGGGTTTTTTTTAGTTTTGGTGTGAATAAGAGTTACATGAAAATGCATTTAAAATAAATCTACACAAAATCTGAAGAACATAAATAAGCCAGTAAGCTACTAAAGTTATTACAATGTGCTTAACATTTAACAGAGGTAACATTTAAGGCAAAAGCTTGTTCCTGATGTGCTCAAACGCTCAGGTATCTTGCTTCAAAATAACAATCCGTAAA
The DNA here is from genome assembly GCF_019232065.1 of Centrocercus urophasianus. Lineage (NCBI taxonomy): Eukaryota > Metazoa > Chordata > Aves > Galliformes > Phasianidae > Centrocercus > Centrocercus urophasianus. Next base: position 98,361,392 of record NW_024884142.1, read on the forward strand.
CAACAGATGAAAGTAGACCTTCTGCAGTCTGTCCTGTGCTTCTACTCTGGCAATCAAAGCTATCTCTGAGTGCACCATTAGAGCAGTTTCACTGAAGTATGCCCACCGTTCTACCAAACACGAGTTTGGTAGAAAAATGAGTTCCCCAAATCTCATTTTACCTGGTAGTTAAATAGCAGTAGCGCGTGTTCCCCACAAACACAAACTAAGTCATTAAAACAATCAAATGCAACATCAATTTCTACTGACTGCTTTTGGAAAAAAAAAAAACAAAAAACAAAACAAAAAAAAAAAAAAAAAAAAAAACAAAAAAAAAAACCACCAACCCACCAACCTGTTAAGTTAGATATTATTTTTTTCTTTCTTTATAGTAAAATAAAAACAAAACTTTAATTTCTCACAGCAAGAATCTATGCTAGGTTTCTGTCAGAAACTACTTTTCTTGAATACGTTTGCCTGCTCCGTACCTACAGAAAACTGAGTAGGAAAGGAAGGCTGGTGTGTTTTTTGTGTTGAAGTTTACATTGAATGCCACAAGTGTGATACACACTGCACTGTCAGACTTCTGGTGAAGAAATCAATAGGAAACCACTGTATCTTATCTCGCTGTTTAGGCTTCAGAGGTTATGCACTGAAAAATTATGGGATCAGTAAACTAAGGAAGAGTTGGCAGAACTTCATCATTTTGCACACACCCAGTACAAGTCGGGTTGTAAACACTGGCTTATCTAAATTTAAAAAGTATAGTGTCATGCGTTGCATCAAAATGCAGAAGAACAGAGAAACCAAATTCTGAAGACAAGAACAGAAAAAGCAGAGAGATGTGTTTTGGGTTTGTACCTGAAACAAACTTCCTGTCCTTTTTCACTTTATCACCCATGAAACAAAAAAGAAAGCAAAATTGGAACCATCTGGCCAGGATGAAGATCAGGTAAAATGAATGCAACAGTTTGACAGAAAGAGGCTTTTTGCTTCCAGAGAAACATTCCTTGTCAGTGCAGTTTCTGAAGAATTTGATAGTGTAGAGACTAAGCTGCTGGGATGGCAACCACGTGGCAAAGCAGCTATGTCAGCTCTTGGAATGCAAGCAGCAAAATTACCTTTTCTTTCCCTCCCATACATCAGGAAGAGATATTTCTTGTCACTTCTTATCCTTGTGTGCTTCCCAGGCATGGGCTATTCCAAGCCTTGTCCTGTTCTGCAAAACCCCTGATGTTTCCAGCCCATTTCACAGGCATATAAATCTGAATGCTGTTCAGAAAACACTTTACATTCCTAAAACGAAAGGGAACTGAGAACATAAAAAGTGGTGTTATAATGGCAGAAGGAAGCAAGGTTTGTTAAGACTGTCATGAAATGTATTCATTCCATACTATGCACTGTAGGGATGTGTGATCATACACTTTGTCAAGAATAAGTGAAGAAATGCAGTCACTTTACAACACAGGACTACACTGTACATGGCACTAAGCCTTACTTGATTATTGTTACAGTAAACATTTCAAGCAGCTCATGTGTATCTGCACTCTATCAGAGAGATCTTTCCAGCATTTTTCGGACAGCTGCCTTTCAGATACGACAGTTCATACTCTATTAATCAACACTGTAAATTCCAGCAGTCCCCTGCCACCCCCTGAGGGCCTCAAAAGTAATTTTTTTAGTATTTTACTAGAAATGATTGCAGAAACAAGTCAGAAAAGAAGCACAGGCGTGTCACCAAGAATTGCAATCTACTCCTCTTAATAAAACTGAGACTCTGTTTCAGATTAGCTAAGCTTTTGCAGCTCCTTTTTCTCTTCTGAATCAACAACCTTTTTTTTCTTCTTCAAACTTCCCATTAACACCAGTCTCCTGTTTCGGCCATTTGTACCTTTAAAGGGGTGTGACATTTGGCTGGCACAAGTATGAAGAGACCACGTGAAAACCCTTAAGCTGGCCATAGAAAAGGATATGTAGTACAGTTTTTGACAAGTTGAATGCTTCTTCAAAGACTGCCATTCCCTGCTTATACATCCCTTTAGCACTAGTCCTTCTGCTCCTTTTTGAATTTTAACAGCAATTAAAGCCTCTTCTTAAAAGCTATGGCCATTGATTCTAGATCAGGCTCATCTTTCCAAATAGCTGCAATAATATGTTTGCTTTCAAAAATTAACAATAGCCTCACAGTAATTATGCTTACATGTTTCACAACAGAAGCCAGAAAGGCCAACAGTATCCTGAGCTGCGTCAACAGAGGGGCTGCAGCAGGGCATGGGAGGGGATGTTCCTCTCTGCTCTGCTCCTGTGTGCCCCATCTGCAGTACTGCATGCAGGCCTGGACCTGAAGAAGGATGTGGAGGCGTTGGAGCAGGTCAGAGGAAGGCCATGAAGATGCATAGAGGTGTGGAGAACCTCTGCTATGAAGAAAGGTGGAGGGAGTTGGATTTGTTCAGCTTGGAGAAGAGAAGGCGGCAGCGGGAAGACCTTACTGCAACCTTCCAGTACTTGAGGGGAGCTTAAACAGGAGAGAGACTGACTTCTTACCCAGACTTACAGTGACAGAACCAGAAGGGATGGCTTTACACTAAAAGAAGGAAGATGTGGGGGAGAAATTATTTACTTAGAGGGCAGCGAGGCCCTGGCACTGCTGCCCAGAGAGCTGTGGATGCTCCAACCCTAATGGTGCCCAAGGCCAGGTTGGATGGGCCCTGGGCAGCCTGAGCTGGTGGGCTGCAACCTTGTCCACAGCAGGGGGACTGCAACTAGGTGATTTTTAAGATCCCTTCCAACCCAAGCCATTCTATGATTCTATGAAAGAAATGGCTTGCATAACTCTGAAAATCCTACAGAAATGTGCCCACGTTGGAGACCAAAATTGTCATTTTTTTAGTCCATCAGATCACACAACTTCAAGTTATCCAGCCTCTTCTTGATGTGAGAGAGATTAAGCTAGCCTTTTCCAAAGAAGACTACTCAGTTCCAGACTGTCAAGCTGTAAGAAACTGAAGCAGCTCCTGGACCACAAACAATCAGTAATGCTCCATTCACACTCAACATGGCCAGAAAGCAAGTGAGAAAAGAATAGCAGGAGCCCTGCATAACTGTGAGACAGTTCAAGAAAGTCAGTTCATTCAAGAAAATTAACTCTGAATGCCAAGAAACAACCTGTACTTCTTATATCAGACTCTGACAAACTAAAGAAAGGATGAAGCATCCCCCCTCCCTTTATTTTTTAAAAATACTTAGTGTTTCCCATATAGTCTCAATTAGTAGCCGAGAAATCCTGGGTTTTAGATCCAGACTGAATTCCCCTTCTACCAGACTTGCAATCTAGCACACAGCAGGCATCAAAGACAATTACTGGTGTGGACAAGTCTGCAGCAGAGATCAGAAGTGTGGTATGGCATACCTGTCCATTCAAGCAATGTGTGCTTTCAATATCCAGGCATTCAAGTCTCACATTCATCACTTTCAGTGCAAGACAGAATACTTGCTTTTACCTGCAACCCATTCAGTGTACAGAGAATCTATACCCACCTCCATCAAATTCAGTGAAACAGAGTCTATCTGCAAATGTTGAGCTTCAATTTTCCTGCAGTGATCTGAATTACAATGTGCTGCAGGAAAACATGCTAAATTTCTGAATGAGTAGACACGAAAAAAAAAAGTTCTGCAGGAGTCATCAGTAATTGTGGCTAATGCAGAAAAGTCTCATTTCAGCATCATGTTGTACGCCATCGAGAGTGCCGGAAAAAGCTCTTTTTCAGCAAGCAAATATAACACCCATGGCAGATGTCAGTGTGGGCAACAGAGATAAAGATGAAGAATCTGCATTTATTACTATAACATGTAAAATGCTCGTATCCACAGTGTAATCTACCCAGGCAATACTGCTTCTAAACCTTCTGAGGTAACAACATGCACTTTCAACTTCATTTATCACGTCCACATTGAACTCTTCTTTTGCTCTGACAAGCTATCAGTGATGCCAAGCACTAATGATGAAAACCTGGTTTTGGAGGAAAAGTCTATATAATGCATAAAACAGCAAACATCTATCAGACTTCTGAAATAGCATTAGTGTTTTCAAGGCTCTGCTGGTCACTGTGTTGCTGCAGAAAAATGAAGGAGGGCTTCAAGCAAAGTTCACTGTCAATGCTCCTATGCTATGCCGTAAGTTATGCAAACACAGATCAGGAAACAAGAAAATGGAACTGCACATAAACTTTAATTCTTCTCCAGAGTCATGGTAATACCCATAAGCCACCTGGATACATGAATATCTTCCAGCTGCAGCCTCGAAGAAAGAAACTGTGTTTTCTGGAAATGAACAGACCTGATGGTAGAATAACGATTAGAGGTAAGAGAACCTTGGTCCCACAACGTATGCTGGTTTGTTTTCCTTTTAATCTCTCCAGTTATACTGTTGGGAAATCTAGTATTTACTGGTTTCAGTTCTAAAAGCTATTTTCCACATTAAAGTAAACACTCCAGATACAGAAATCATCATGAACAAATGTACTTGCAAAGAAGAGAAATAAAATAATCTTTGCATCATGAACAGACAGCTAAGACCCTCGGGGAGACAGAATCCCACCCTTCCTGCCACAATTGCATACACGCAATTCTTGAAAAATGGTCAGAGGAAGGGTAACAGGAAGAGACTAGGAAACTGGAAAAAATCTATTATGTAATCTTCATACAAAACCATGACCACCTCACTCAGTCTCTTTTCTCCCCCAGAAAAAAAAAAAAGGCAAAAAGCTGATTAAAAAACAGAAAGGTTGAGGAATCACTTCAGTGTCAATCTGCTTCCCGCAGCATCCTCCCCCAGCCATGCTCTCTTCACAGATTACACTGCCTTTCCCTAAAACAGAGATTTCTGCTGGAGCAATTCTGCCCCATGGGGGTCCTGATTCCTTGAGTATTGCAAGGAATCAGATAAATGCATTTCATTTCGCCCAGTATTTCCACCTGAGAGGCTGCTACCATCTCTGAGATGGGAACTGGCCCTGTTGTATTGACAAGCGCCATTCACTCTCAGTGCATGAAGTTAATATCTTCATGGATTCAGATTTTTAGATCAATATGTACATTATAGATTAATAGATTTATTGCTCATTGTTGCAGGCCGGAAGCTAGTTGGTTAAATAAAAGATACAAACTACTACAGCAAAACTACCTGATGCAAGACATTACAAGCTTCTCTAAGTGTTCAGGACAGGAAAACAAAAAAGTTCAGCACCTATTTCTGCAATGGCATGAGAATGTGACAAGCTCAGGTCTGCTGGAAAAGCACAGACACATCCAACTTCTGCTAGGCTTAGCCTGGGAGCCCTCTTAACCATGAAGTAATGGAACTAAGAGAGAACAGTACTGAAATTGTATCAAATGGAGTGTGGAATGAGTATTATATTACAGCAATTTTCTTGTAATAACAAATCATACTTATTTTTATGCGATTCTAAATAATTTCTTCCTAGACTTTCTATATGGCTTTTCAGCACTGCATAAATGAATATCAAACAGCTATTTAAGTTCTTTTATCGTTCCTTTTCTAGATGCCAAAAGGTAACTAGACCATTTTAATAGGGAAATATTTGATATTTATACATTATACAATATTCCTGTTATATGAAAATAACTGTAAGCTGTCCATGTAACAAGACAATGAGGTGTGAAAATACATGTTTTTTCCAAAAACAACGCCTTCTAGATTTGAACACAAGTTTTTCTTGTTAAGTTTGTATGATTAGATGAAATATTATTAAATTTTGTGTCTTAGTCCATCAACTACCCAATAAGAACGTTGCTTTTATAATTCTTAACCTCCCAGGGCTGCCACTTTATTTAGTGCTGCTATTAAAAAATACATTCACCGCATCTGCGTGGTCCAAATAAGTTACTTTCATATTTTCTCATTTAGTATTAAGAATCATTTTTTAAAATGATAATAATAATAAATTAAGTATAGAGTTGTCACTAGCTAGCATTAAAACATCACCTGGAAACCAGCAGTTGAAATGGATCACTTCATATCAGCTTCAGCAAATGCTACACAGGCAGCATTTCCCATGGTCCCCTTGAATCCATGGCAAGTCCCATTTGTTTGTACGTGTTTTATTAATAAGAGACTTCATTTCGTCAAGGGCACAGAAAAAGATCTCTATCCTTCAAAGAAAAAAGAAGGGAATGTCCCTCCTGCAGGAGGTCTTCAAACTGAAGGCAAGATGATTTCAAGTTTTAATCTAGTTCATAACTGCATGGTTTCTAACTTGTATTTCCAACACCATGCCTTTGGGAGTGCCAAGCTATCCTGCCATCTGAGCTCATCTGCTGGTTTGGTTTGGTTGTGCTACGTTTCAATACACATTTCCACGGTCTCTGGGCATTATCCATTCAAAAGGTTTTACTATTGCATGCTTTCCCTCCTGGATCTCCTCCACCTCATCCTTTCCCCTCCCACTGACTGTGCCCAATTCCCTTCAGACACTGTCCCACCACTGCATATCCAAACTGAGGGTGTTATTTCATTCAGAAATACTGCAGAACTGTTTTCTATTACTCTGAGTGTGCTGTAATCTTCAAATTTTCATGTACTGCTTGGAAGAGCAGTCTGCTAAGGAAAAATTTTGGATACTTCAAAGAAGGAAAAGGTTTTCTGGTTACTAGCAGGATTTTATACTCTTCCACAGCCTACACTAGCTAACCGCCATCTTCATCAATATCAGCTCAGTAGTGACACCATTCATTTTAATGTTTCCTGTATCTGTTGTTGCCTCCTTTCTTTTACATTGTTTGTTAGAATGGCCAACAGACAAGTACGTCCTTAATGTTCAGATAGCCTTTCCTCCAACATTTCCCTAGCTTTTCATCTGAAATCTACCAGCTGAATTTTAAGTGAAATCTTCTATCAATATGTTTTTCTTCTTGTATTGTTGTATTTCCTTCTCCTTTCTTCCAATTCTACTCTTAGACTAATACAGTAAAAACAAGGACTTCATCCATCTTTCTCCACTTGGAAACCACAGTTTGTGAATTCCTCATTCCCGCTCACTGGTAGTTTGACATTTCCCACTTATTGCACAGGACAGCTCTGCCCCCTATTTACACTCAACCGCAAAGCTGGGAGGTGCCTTTTCATACCCTCAAATGAAAGGCTTTTCTTCCACAGCCAGCAGACACCATCTGTTCCTAAGAACCCCTCTTCATGGCAACCAAAAGCGTTCACTCACTTCTGCTTCCTCAGTTAAATTTCACCTGCCCTCTCAAAAGAGAAAACAGTCAGTGAAGAATGTTATAGAGAAACCACCATCCAGAAACCCATTACACTCAAAGGACCACTGGGGTTTGTTATGATCACACGTCAAGAGTGCATGTGTATTTTTTTTTTAAGTCACTGGCTGTGAGATAGAATAGAAACACTCATTTGAAGAACTGAGGAAAATCCTTAATACTCAGATTCAACATCTTAAAATGCCACCTAAATTTCACTACAAAGTTTTCCAGAATCACTTTGCTGGGTTTTTTAAACTATTATTCCTCCTTCCTTGCTTAAAGTATTCATGGCATAAATAAATATGATACAATCACATCCTTATCCTTTATTCTATTTAGAAGAGATACGAACCTAAACAGAAACATTTTCAATGTGGATATTACAATACAAATCCGTTACGAAAATCAGAAAACAGAAAGATGTTTCTTGCATGAGAAAGCAAATGACTCCAGTATCCTATAACAGAAAAAATAAATCTAAGTGTTTAAGTTATAAATAACACAACAGTTAATGATCCAAGACATAACTATAATTTGTACAATGAATAATAAGTGAACCTCAGCAGTATAAATGCTTTGAAAAATTCCTACTCATTTGAAATTCTTCTTTCCTAGTTGTTCTCTGTATAGAGAACTCTGTATAGAAGTGAATGTAATTTAAATTAGGGGCTCGAGAAGGAAGTTAAGGCACATTAATTCCAAAAGCATCTGTATGTTATTTAACTCACAGTAGATTAGGATAAATACAGAAAAATCCAATGCTTGACAAAATCTTTAAGCAGAGTATCCACTTCACTTCCAGAAAGGAAATTAAAAGAAAAGAGAAGACTGAAAACCAAAGAGAAGGGCATGTCACAGGACAGGGAGGCATAATTGGTGCAAAGACAGTGCACAGTGTTTGAACATTAGAAGTGTGAAAACATTTATCCCTTATGCCAAACAGTTTTTGAAAAGTATGCACAATTAGACCTAATAAACATCACACTTCTTTTTCAAGCTGCTGCACTTTGACGGTAGGCTACACAAATCCTGGTGCTAGAAGTACTGTGGTACATTGCATGCAGACGTAACAGTTATGAACTAACATCTTCCAAAGTTACAGAGATTTGGGAGATACTTTTAGCTCTAGGAGCCAGGTGTAACTCTTGTCTTTTGTCTGCCTGAGCTGCCCTGTGCGAAAGGATGCTTCTCTGAACTGGATTCAATAAACAGAGTATAACTGTATCTATATTCCAAGTCAGCAAAGGGTTATTAGACCACAGGTAAATTCGCCTTGACTGCTGAAAAAGGAATACATCTTGTTTTTCAAAGCTCACACATAGGACTGATTTGGTTCATACTAATACCTCACAAAACGCCATATTTGAAGCTTCATGCTTCCTTCTCGTAACAAACAAACAAACAAAAATCCCTAACCAACATTTTTTCCTGCAGAAGATGATTTCACTTTTTCAAGTAGCTGGCAAAATAAGAACCGCATCACCCAGTTACTGAAGTTTTAAATTTCTATTCTACCACAGCTTAAAAATTAAAAAAAAAAAATCCTAAATTGTCAAGATTTAAAATGTGAAACCATAAACCATAAAACAATGTAGGTTTCCAAAAACCACAAAAGTAAAACCAGAATTTTTTTCTCAGAAACCACAGCACAGACACACACTGTGCTTTCGATTCCACTGAACATTTGGTTTTTGAACAGCGCTGGGCAAAGCATTTCTAGAAAATATAATAAACATTCAGAAATTCTCTGCTGGAAAATTTATTTTCAAAATAGATGACTAAAGAATTGCATTCAGTTGACAAAGGATTTGTCATTGCGCTGCGGTTTTCCATCCCTTTTGCTTGGCAAAAGGTCTCAAAGACAAAGTACTCAGATTTACAATAGCAGGGATGTGCACACGTGGAATGCACACACAGGACTTATTTTGTGATTAAACAGAAAAAAAGTCATTGCTTATCTTTCATTATTTAATTTCATTACCTTCCATTATCCAGCTGGGTCCTGAAAAGACTCAAAACATTGTGGAGAGGACCCAAGGACCCTTCTACCCCCTTCACGTTGCCCCAGGAAACAAAGACCCAGAAAAGGCAAGAAGCTGAGGTCCCCGGTGATAAGCAATCAAACAGATTACACATCACAGAGAACACCTGCGAGCCTCTGAACACAACCTTCTCAGAGAATTCTCTCTGCACAAGGAAATCGGTGTATATAAAAACATGATGAATGCATGTATGGCACAGAGTCCCAGCTCGTGGCTTTGCAGGTCAGAACTATTTCATTCTGAAGGAAGGCCATATACATGACAAACCTGGACAAACCATCAACTGACATCATCATCATGGTGACTAAGCTGAATGCTCAAACTTCCAGAGTCAGGCCGGCAAAGAAGACAGTCCTCCTCCTGCAACACAGTAATAACACCAGGCCTCGTACCAAGACCAAGGAGCACACTGCCATTCTTGGCTGGACTGTCTTACCACGTACACCACATAGTCCGGATTTGGTGCCTTCTGACTTCTGTCTGTTTGGGCCAATGAAAAGTAGACTACGCGGGCAACACTTTCCTGGAAACAACGCCATCACAGCAACTGTGAAACAGTGGGTCAGCTCTGCTGGTGCAGATCTGTATGAGCATGGCATGCAGGCTTCTGTTCACTGCTGATGCTGACTATGCTGAAAAATAGTGTTCAGTAGCTGAGAATTTAGTCCATCAAATTCTGTTATTGTGCTCTTTGTAGCTGTCGTAATTTCCATGGAAATAAATAGGAGGCATTACTTTTGTGGTGACCTACATATATTTAATTTCTAGTTTTTTATGCTCTACTTCTGATGAAGCCCCCAGCATTGCCTCATTAAGGCAGAAGAATCACTTTATATCAAAAAGTGTATCAATCCAAATCTTTGTTTTAATATTCAGGTCTCGGCCAACTCAAGTAATATAAGAGAACAGCAGATGCGTATTCTGGGTGGGAACAAGCAAAGAGCATAGCAGGCCATCTCAGATGGCTTCACATTGTCATACCTGGCTCTGCCACGAGAAGTAGCTTTTGGACTAGAAAATATGCAACACATTTTTTATTTTTTGCAGGCTTATTAGTACATAACAGCTATCTGCATGGGAAAATGAGGCTTGCTACAAGAAGAACAGTCAGGCCAAGAATGGGAGATACTTCCACAATTCTGGCTTGCAAAACAGACAGGAACAAACCCGTGTCATTCACATGCATGCTGAAACCTGTTTGTTCCCAGTGCTGAGACAGCAGCACGGCTCATAAACAGCTGTGAGCCAGGTAATGACATGCAAACGCTGAGCAGGTTAGATTTCTTTCTAAAGCAAAGGAAATATTTAGTGTATAAGACATACTGCCTGCATGCCTTAGGGTGTCACAGGATCACTGGCGCAATGATCCTGTGAAAAACCATTACAGAGAGTGGATTTGCTAAATGCTGTCTTCATACACAGAACTGATTAGTGAATGACCACTATAAATGGCAGTGCATACAATTTACTCGATCACCATTCTACTTTTTTTACACACGTATTCTTTTTCACAAGAAGCAGTCTGTTTGTAATAGTTTGTTATGCAGAGGATGGCAGGAAATCTCCAAAGTCCTCATGCAACATTTCAGTAAGACTTGGTGATTAACACACCAGGACAGCGCTTCTTCCACGCTTCTTCAGTCCTCAGTAAGGACTCTCACATTTTACCCTAAAGAAGGGAAATGAATAGAACTTTCAATTGAACTTTACAATAAGAAAGCAATAACATATTCTGAATTCTGATACTTTAGCCCTAGATTTCTACGACTCATGCTACAGTCCCGGACAGAGAAAAAGTCCACGAGGGGATATCTCCCTGACCATAATATATACAAGCTGAGACGTTGCCACATATTTAACATCTGCCTCTTTTAAAGAAGTGTTACGCTTAGCAATAACAAACAACTCTTTTGAAATTTAGCCCCCATTACGGGGTTAAATTGTGGCAGAATGTGGCTACATCTGACAAATAAGATAAAACAATGCTTTTGAGAATCTATTTTTTCCCACTGCAGTGAGCTAAGAAAGCAGAAATGACAGGATTTCTTCACAGCTTGGGTAAAAATTGGGCTGCATTTTGTTCAATCGCAGATAGGCGCTGCAGTGTCTCTCTGCATTTCAGAGGCTCAAGCTTTTTTAATGAAGATGCTTGGTACACTGAATAATTTGCGGTTGGCATGGTTTTGTTCTGACCATACACAAGATTCTTTTTTTATGCTTTAATCTAGGAAAACATGCAATTACAAAATAAACACATGCAAAATGCTTTCGATAAAAGTTCACAGCTCTGATGACTTTAGACAGACAAGAAGACTACAAAGGCTTCTGCTCAGCTACCTACGGGTGTCTCCTCAGCTCAGGATCTCATGATTGGATCTCAAAGAAAATGCGTGGGTTGTCTTCAAGAAGAAGAGTCCCAAGTGATATCCCTTCAATTAAGAAGGATCTGACAGTGCAGCTAAATTCCTTTATAATGCTATCTTGATGTAGGTGACATGAAGTGCATTTCATTACAGGCCCATCTCAATTGAACTGCTGCGTAAGGCCGATTTGTGGAACACATCTTGTTTGCCCTCAACGTGCCACAAGAGGGCTTGTCATAGGGTAAAAACTGAAATATTTTGTCATACCAGTGTCTGGCAGAGTTGAAAAAAAAGAAACAGTAAGACTAATAGTAAGATAATTGTAAGCAGTCTGCAATACCCAGAGGAAAACTTTGATCCACACTGCAAACAAGTAACACTCATCTGAATGAATCAGGATTCAGGAAGCAGCAATTCCCTCAACATGCTCAAACAGGACAGTTCTTCAAAGAGTGGGCACAATCCTTTCAGCCAGAGTGGTCCCAGTGCAAGGAAAACCTGTATTTACATACATGCAAGTGACAGCCGAGGAAGCATGGGGAAGAGAGATGACAGCTACTGTCACGCTGAGGCATCTCGACCTCAGGGGTGAAAAGGCATCAAGGTTCACAACCAGCAGAGCCAAGAATGCACCAACAGACAAGTACTGTACAGGTATGGCTTGGATAATGTGTTCGGTTAACACTTGAGTTTTAATTGAGAAGCAACAAATGGTAAACTAGGCGAGCACAAATACATGTGCATTTGTAGTTCCTGAAATTTGCCTAAATACCCCCACCACAGTGGTCCCCATTTTACTAATCAAAATAGCTGTGACACTTTCCAAATCACACAGATCTGAGCCACTTCCATGCATGCTCTGTCTTATAGATCAGAGAACTTGCTTTGGATTACTCCCAGAATTAAGCCCAGCATTCCTGAAATCCCAAATTCCTACATGCTGAAAAGAAATGAAAAGCATTCTAATTACTTTGGAGACAGGCAGGATCAGCTATCTCTGGCAAACAAGCCTGAATGTTGGATACTGACTCTATCTACAAACCGACTATCTCACCCAGGCAATCAGACAAACATATCCACCATGAACACAAACATACCTGCTATTCTGGATTGTACTAAGGGACAAGCTTTCCAACTCCTGTGTACTCTTAGAGCAGCTACGTGCACAGATAAAGACTGTGGATCAATGCCCACGGGATCTCAAGTGCAAAGAATCTCTTTCATGTGGTAAGATCACAAACCTGAAGCAAGCACAGAAAAGCTCTCTATTTAATGCATGAATTAAACATCCAAGACACAGAGGTCATTACTGCAGATGGCTATGATTTCCAATTGCACAGTACACAAGCAGCAAACTAGTTGCCTAAGCAAAAGTTCACTGCTATCTGCGATAAGCAGCATAAACACCTCTTTCTCAAGAGGCTGGACACAACCCAAGGGGCAGCAAGGGAAGCAGAGCTGTTACTTCAAGACTTGGTTAGGTCTACAGAGAGCTCGGCCGTGCAGAGGCACATAGAGCCAGTTGGAGAACAGAGCTTTAAACACAGCGAACCACAATGATATGCAAAAGGCAGCTAAAATGGAGATCCTGGTGTACAGAAAACACCAACGTCATTTTCCATGCAGGTGGCACTGCACTTCTCACAGCAGTGGGATGCCCCAGAGCTAGTGGCATTAGCCTCCCAGGAGTGCAGGGGTGTGTCTTCTCTCTTAATGTAGCACGTTAAGGATGTAATAAGCAGGCCAGAAAACCTGATTCAAACTGTGCTGGCCCATGCTGCATCTTTCCAAGGGAAGATAAGTACTGTGGTTGGTTGACTGTAGGGACTCAACACAGCGTATGCTCTTTGATAGTGCCCTACTTTAGAACCAAAGAGCAGGTTGATTATGTTTTGAAAGCTACATGATCAAAGGAATTCAGAAAAAGCCTTCCGAATCATTTTAGTAGATGCTTCTATCAAACTGTATTAGGCCAAATCCTCCCTTTCAGTTTGAACAGTTTGAGACATAGCATTAGTCTTCTGCTCTTTATTCATAAACAAAAAATAAAATCCTTCCCCAAAGAAATGACCACACTAACCCATTATCTTGTGTAACTAAGTGTAATCAAAGAGCTTCATTTACTTTATGCAAATGCCTTCTCCCTTTCCCAGGCCTAATGTTTTCTTATTCTCTGTTGTGTCACCTCATATCTAACCTAGATACGAAGATCATCTGGATGGAGACTGTGGGTAAAGATGTCAATATTGGCCAGAAAATTAATCACCTTAGTAAATTAAGGGGATGGCTACACCCCTCTCTCTGTACAACACAGAATAAAGTGAGCGCAAAATACATTCAAGTATTTTTGTATTATTATTTTCTAATCAATAAAAAGCAGACAATTCTTAATGATCTAAAAATCAAGGTTGGTTTTTAAGAGGTCTAAGATTTTGAAAGCAGGCACACAAGTATGATACTCTGAAATGTAAAATTCCTGAACTCTTACAACACATTGTCAATGCTAATTCACCAGGTGCAGAAGTCAGGATTGGTTCCTCCAAGCAATAGCACTCGCTGCCATTGTTTCCAGTTACGCCGCTGGTTCACAGGCTGGTAGCAGACAGCCAGCAGATGACAGCTGCTCTACTGTCAACACTTGTGGTACAAAACCACAAGTCATGGCATAAAGGGGTTAAAATGTGTGAAGGGAATGACAGCATTACGGGGGATATCACAGCTCTCTGCAGCACTGGCCACTTACTGCCCGAGTGTCACGCACTGCCACGTTTGTTCTGCAGCTACTCACAGCAGCGTCAAGCATCTACTGGTGTGGTCAATCTTACTCCCACCCCCTTCTCCCTTAAAAACTACAGCAGACTACTGGCAAAAAGAAAGGGTGACGACATTCTGTGGACCAAGGTCTCCCTTCAGCACCAAACGCTGACATTCACTAAATAACAGTGAAAGGGAGACTTGCCTTACGTGCTTTGATACAGTAGTTTGATGGAAGAGATTTTATCTCCATTTTCCCTCGTTCATTTTCCACTTAACAGGGAATCTTTATGCATTGACAGTCAGATTTCGCAGCTAAAAAAAATAATACCTGCCTTGAAAATTTGAGAGTCTTTCATCTATTTTCTTTTAGCACACATCAATGAGCGTCTCATCTGAGACGCATCAGGATATACACTGAGCTCTTAAACACATTAAACCAACTGGATCAAGTCTTTTAAATGTGTTAACTTATGTATGACTTGTTCTATCATGATTTCCTTTTCGTCTATTAATTTTACACACACCATACTAAAACAGAATGAAACGACACTATTCTTTTTTCAGGTCATTTTATATCCCCTTTCCCGTTCATCTCCTCACCACTTTATATACTTCCAGCAATCATACCTTGGCTACACAACCAGTATCCTGAAATACATGAGCAGCACAAATTAAATTGCACTTCCTTCTCACTTAACCCCTTCTGGTTCCAACTATCTTTTTGAACATCCATTTACTTGCTGAATACTTTTGGTTCTTCCATCTACTTCCACAACTCTGTAGCTAATTATTGACTAATGACTAATTGGCTAATTATTGGCCTTCCTTCTTACAAAGCATCACTTCATCCATACGCAGCAGAAACTGCAGCCTCCAGAAGTCATGGTACTGCCTAGCCATCGATTCAAACCTTGAAATGTATTTCCATTCACAGAGCACCAAAACATTACATTAAACCCAGAAGCTCCTGATCTAGAGACATTTCTTAATTTCTTAAGTAGTGTTTCAACTAGGTCAGCTGATATTTGGTTTTATTCATCACAGCCAAGACTGAGTAGACAACCAGACTTTTTTTTACTTCACATTCAGAAATAATCAATGTAGAAAGGACATATTGCTACGGAAGCAGTGAATATCAGTCTAATTCATCAGCACTCAAGTAAATAGAAGGGGATGATTTTTGAAAGAATGACTGCAATGAGTTTCAAGTTCAGAATTTCCACATGCCTACAATTTGCTAGTATTTATTTACTGATGAAGTTCTATTTAAACAGTAACGACTGACCGTTTTACTCATCTAATTTTTAATGATATGTAAAGATAGGTAATTTTACCTTTTACCTTACAATCTAATTTTACATTGATCTGCACAATCAACATAGCTGAAATACAGAGACAAGCTGTGCCAACAGCCTTAGGGTCGCTGTAGTATTCATGCCTTGTACTGAAAGTTACTATTATGATTATTTTATTCTGGCGTACAGCAAAAATGGTGCAACAGAGGCAGCACTTGTGCTGATTACAACAGGCTGTGGGAGGTCATAACCTGCATCTACTCCATTGCAAAGATCTGCTGGCTTTGGGAAAATGTTTCTTTCCTGCTCTCAACTCAAATAAGGCTGATGCAATAATATATGCTTCCAACTAACAGGAAACAGCGAGTCCAAACAAACAGAAAGAAGACAGAGGTTATGTACGTACTGTAAAGTACACTGATAGCTTCTAGAGGCTTGTCATTTTCAACATTAGAAAAGGTTATAGGTCTGGCTTCCACAATGAGCCAGGTCGTGTTATCTTTACTATCTTTGTCTGACGAATGCATACTGCACACAATCAGAACGACAAGGAAGAGGAGCCAGCATTCTGCCACGGCACGGTTTACATATTTCTGCAAGCTGAAAGCCACCATTTAAGCAGCCAAGAGGACAATATGAAGGTATTTCAACACCCTTTCATTTGGTAGCACTGCAGCAGAGCACTCACTGCCTAAGAAATGCTGTATTTTATGTAAAGTCTCATGGAACTTTTCTAACCAAAAGCCCTTGAAAGATAGTAGAAGGAGGCAATTCATAAGCTTACATACACTGATTATACAGTCTGGTCTATTTGTTGAAAGAGAGCAGAGTTGATGACATAGCTATCATTGGTACAACTTGTTATATATGTAACTTCCCTTGGAAGCTCTCTTAGGCTCCCTGCTACCTTCAGCCACAGTAACAAAAAAAGGGAAATCTTACACCTCCCTAAGGCACTAAACAAGACTCCTGTGAAACAGAACCAGTAAGGAAATGCATATATATGCACAACCAAACTTCAGATTTATCAACAGCCTTCTGCTCCACTGTGACTCTTCTGCAACATAGGAAAATACCTGGATCATTTTGGTTACGATCGCTAAATGCTGTGGCAGCAGGACACACCACCACAAGCCCAGAGGATGGAAAGCTTATGCCTCATGTCCATAAGAAAGCTTTTACTTTTTAAAAATGACTTGCTTTTAGGGATGACTTCCATCAGTCTTCATTTCAGGTCAGTATATCTCTACATAAGCATACAAGTACATTCTTTTCCATACACATAGACCATATTTTTATATTCCCCTTTCACTACAGCTCAGTTTTAAAAAACTTCTCCTTTTGGTCCTAAACCACAGACAAACCACTGATTTTTCCATTCCCGAGGCCATACTCAAAAGAAGGAACTGGAAAGGCAACAAACTGTCTGAACTCAAAACCTCCTTTTGCAGACCCTGTAATTAGCTTTCCAAGGCACAACGTTAAAAATGTGAGGAGGTGCAGCAAAAAGACAGAACAGCTTTCTGCTGAACGGTTTTCCAAGGCAACGGATTCGATGGTGAGCAGCAGCAGGCAAAGCTGGGACTTCAGAAGCCATTCCCCATGCCTCAGCCCCACAGAAAGCCACTGATGGGCCTTGGGTGTATGAAAATGTGTCTTTGTTATATACACAAAGCTGTCTTTTTCACTCAGCTACCGACCACGGAAAAAGGGCTACAGGTCTCTGTTATAACAGCGAGCTGCTGGCGTTCTGCTTTATAGACCTACTTCTCCAATGAGATGTGCATATCCTTCTCCTTTGCCATTTTTTTACCCTCTCTCCAAAATTTGACTGAATTTTAAATATCTAACGCATTGAAATTCAGTGAATAAGATGGAATAAAAGTGTGCAGTGAATAATCAGCACTGAATAACATCCGGAAAGCACTTGTGTATTTCTTTCCTACTGAGAAAAATGTCCTAAATAACATTTGATTTATTTACCCTGATGTTCTCGTTACAGGGACTGACACTGCTGTTGACTGGGCATTTATTTATGATCAGCTGGCACCAGGCTCTGTGGGTTTCGTAGCAGGAAATGTGAAATTCATTACTCTTATCACCCTACACAGTCCATCTTTTATGTATTATACAAGGTACCGATTTACCACAGGTGTAGACTTGAAAACTTTACAATGAATATTTAATGACAGATGAATTTTTAATGTTGATAACATTAAATATGCCTGCATTTTCTTGTAAGGAAAATATATCAGTGTATTTTGCTGCATATATCGCACTGTGTTTTTCTTACAGATCGGTATTTGCAGTGATATGGTCCAGCTGTTTTTAGCAGATGTTTATTCTTGCTTTATCTAGCATCATTTCTTCCAGACGCTTTCTATTATGAGACGGTGTACTAAAATGGTAAGAGAAAGATGACCTGTATCCCATGATCGGAATTAACAAATCTGATAAAACAAAAGCAACTTCCCCTGAATCAGAAGTTATCCATTTCCATATCTGGGACTGGGAGCCAAGCTGTCGCCCATCTTTAATGGAATGACCACCAGTTTCACAGCAGTTGAATTCTGAAGTACAACATTTTACAATAGTTAGCACAATAATACCTCAAAAACAAAACAAAGTCTCCTGCAAAATTTCCCACCATAGTTAACACGTAATGCAATATTTTGGTTCTTGATGTCAAATGCAACTATGCACTTCTATTTATAAGCTGACACATATGACACAAATAAATACTTCAGATTGCACTGCAAACCTTGAAAGTAAATAGTGGGTCGTATTAATGCTGCTTAATGCACTTTTTTGTGTTATCACACATTATTAAGATACATAAAAGTTCTGTAACAAAAGTGAGCAGCCTAACACTTCACATACCAGACTTGATGTCAAGCATATAATGGCTCAGCCAACCTAGCATTCTTAATTTGCTAATCTATAGCAATGAAACGAAGCATAAAGAAAAAGGGGGAAAGGGGAGGAGCACACAAAAACTCAAAAAAAAACCCAACAATTCAGTTACATGATTTTCTATGAAACCATGAATATTTATGAAAAAAACTGGTAGCTTCACTTAGCTTTGAATGTCCCCTGTAAAAACTCTTCTCAAATATTAAGATGTATTAAAAAAAAACAAACTGTGCATACAGAAGAAGGCCAGAATGAAAGACACGCAGCTTTTAAGATAAGCGTGCTTTCAGTGAGAGCATCTGCTCTCAGAAGAGCATTTACACAAATTAACATATTTTATCCACTGTAAGAACCATAGAGCATTTCCAATTCAGCATATAATTTTTATTTGAATTGGTATGACAAAATATTTAAGCAGCACAACGCTGGTTGAAGGCATAAAAAGTTGTGATGGCCCAAACCAACAGCGGATTTCCCTGTGCAAAGAAATGAATAACAATTATAAAAACAAAAAAAAAAAAAGAGAGAGAGAAGCACTGGGGATATTGAGGGGAGAGGAGGAGGGATTTATTGCCAGATTTACAGAATGCATCAGCTTCCTGCTTCCACGATGTTCTAATGGAAATATAATCTCTTTCTGGGTGAAGACAGGGAAAAAGATTATACGATACAGTGTAATTTCTTTTCTAGAAACATGGCAATTTTGTCATCAATATACAGGTGAGAGATATCATTACACTGGAAAACAAAAGTACAAGAAAGCCACTATACAGCTATGGAGGTGGTGCTGTGCGTTGCAAACAAGGTCAGCTCTTATTCAAAGCACCACAGCATTTGCAGATTAAGGTCTGCTAATACTGGAGCCATTCCTTCACCTACCAAACTTCAAATCGCAGTGCTTTGGTACAGGCCTCAGACAGGGTAGCCGTGGTACAGCACTCACAAAGGCAATGACTGCTTCAGTACTGCATTTCATGGCTGCAAGGTCTTGCCTTCCTTGAACAATTTTAAGTTAGTGATGAAAATACCAGTAAGACTGAAATAGGAAAAGCAAATTTAGGAAGCTTGGAGCATGCCATGATGGACTTCTCTGCAGTAAAACTTCTCAAAGAGAGCCTTACTTCTTAGGTATGTTTAGGAAAAGCACTAAAACTACCTTCTAAATACACTGTATGTTTGTTTATAAATAATTGGTACAGCTGATAATAAATTACACATATATTAGAATCTGCCTTTCAACTCTGCATTTGCTACACATAAGACATCTTACCAAGGTGGGGTCTGTATCAGAAAGGATACTGCATTCTTCCTTAAACATGGGTGGACTTCATCCCACCCTGCAGTCCGACACTTCACAACTGTGCCTAAACAAGCAGTTCAGCTGCCCCTCTTCAGGAGGGAGGGAGGAAGGGAGAAGTGTCCCTGCTTAGTTCACACCTGCTGACAGCTGAACCCCCACCACCCATTAAGCACCCACAGGCAGGCAGCATCACTCTGGGTCTAAACCTACCCAGGCTGTGCAGGAGGCTCCATGCACTCACCTGCACAGTTTTAGAGAATTGAGAATGTTTGCCCGAGGCAAGCTATGGCAGAGCTCTCTTTCACAACCCTGCCTCTGAAAGGGCTCTTAGTCAATCAACATTATTTTTTCAAATAACACAGGTGCATATCTATGGCATAAGCACAGTAATCTGTCTAAAATCTCTCAAAAATTATTCTAATGTGTATTACTTGCATTAGTTCCAGCGTACTTAATTGCTTCATGAGTACCACCGTATCACAGATTTAGAAATTGTTATTTTAATTTACAAGCCAAGAGTCAAGATCCTAACTAAAAGATCTGCCCCCAAAGATGTTTAAACATTGAAGCTGCCATCACCCCCACATTGAACGCTCAAAACCTTCAGCTTGGACCTAAAGTCAGAAACCCATGGCCTGAATATACGCAAGAAATCTTGGCAGCTGCACAGTCAAATAAAAAGCTCACCAAATCATGTCTGAAATAACAGGTAATTTGTTACCCTTGCTTAAACAACATGCAAGAGAGGGAAGGCGCCCGGTGTCTCAACACGCAGCCGAGCTGGCACGGTATTTACCCGTTGTCACTATCTGGAACTCCTGAGTAATAAATGGATGAAATGCAGCTCATAAAAATATTCATATGATGAAATTTATGGCTTACATTAAAGCATGTTTAACTTGAAAAATGACTGTGTAAAGCTCAACTGATCTCTTCCCTGTGTATATTCACAGTCATATCTGTTTACTTTGGAGAGCTGCATGTTTTGATTTATTTCCACTCACGCATATCCAAACTTTGTGCATGTCCCAAGCAGCTAAAAACTTCCCCTTTTTTCCCTTTAATTACATGCAGGTACCGTGTTTACAGCAGAGCCCAGCCCATGTCCCTGACCATGAGCAACTCCAGTGGTGACCAGTGCTAAACTTTAGCCCTTTTTCCCTATGTAAAGCAAAGGCTACGAAGACGGACGAGCTTCATGGTTGGCAGTGGAAGCAACCGGCCCTGCAAAGCACAGACAGCCAAAAGAGGACTGCACCCAGAGCTCAGGATCGCCCTTCTTAGAACACGCAGCAGGCCTGGTGCACAGCACAGCTGGCTGGGACCACGGGGGCTGGGATGCCTGCTATCAGCCCATCTGCCCACCTCAAAGGCTGCTTGGGAGGGCGGCTCCGGGAGGAGGCAGCCACATGAATGGACCTGCGCAGGAGGAGTCAGCTGCAGGGTTGGGCAACAGCCCACAGCCCCGACCAGCAGTCTCTTGCACAGATGCCAGTATAGATTACATAGGTCTCCTTATTTATATCTCCATTATCATAGCGAACAAGGAGTAAGCAGGATTCTTGTCCAGCCCATAAGTATCTCCTTCAACAGTGTTTCACAAAGACAAAGAGTGAAAAAAAACCTTTCATGTACTTCAAGCTTCTCACTCGTTCAGTAGCAACAACACTCTTTTGGGGTAGAACTGTAACACCACTACTCCTCAATTTACTAAAACATCCCCGTTATTTTTTGTCTATAGGATCAGCAAAGGAAATACAGTGAGGCAAAGCGAACCTGAAAGCTCCACAACACAACCTGCACCCCCTTCAAACAGCGTCCCACGTGCACCATGACTCATCTCAAAGCACCTAGCAGCTAGCAGGATGGCAGTGCTACTCTGTGGACATATTACATACATTACAATGTATTCTGGAAAAATTATTCCTTTAGAAATACTGATGGGGTAGTGACAGCAGGGTGCTGACGCAGAATGCTTTGATACAGAATTCCTTTCCATCTACTCCATTCCTGCATACAGTCAGCGTTATGGAAGCAGTGCAATTCCTGACCGGAAGTGCAATTCACACCACCCGTGCATTCAACCTCTCTTTGTTCTGTAAATAACTGTTTTTCCTTCTCTCTCATTAAATTGAGTGCAATTTCTCACCCTTCTCCCTCTGTAGAGTCAAAAATAAAAACAAAAATTGAAAAACAAAGCAGTAAGAGCAGAGGATGATCATCCTGGGGCCCTGGGGGAACAAATAGGTGATCTAACACAACTATTGTGTTTGCACACAAACATTGGCAATTAAATGCTACCATAATCAAAAAGCATGTGCAATCTTTTCAAAACCAGCATCAATTCCTAATTCCATTACATCCAGTTTGCTAAAGAACAGTAACTTGTCATTTACAGAATGACTATTCCCCAGAGACACATTTAATCAGAGAAAGGAAAAAAAAAAAGAAATAATTCAGAGAACAGACATGGACTGAGATCCAAACTCTTCCTAAATCTTTTCTGAACTGCCTTTGAAAGGAATTTACAGTGTGAAATGATAAGAAATACAAACCACCTTCTTAATACATATGCCAAAACATTTACTTTTCTTTTTAATGCCACTTTAATTTCTGGTAAAATTCCAAACCAAGGGTTTATATTTCATGATATTGTCAACTTTGCATAAAACTACTGGTAATACTCATGACTTATATAGCCTCAGGGAGACTATTGATTTTTTCCCCTTCATAAATCTGAAAATGCTCTGTCTCTTCCCAGGGGACCCATTATATTTATTGGTATCTATCCCAAAACAACTGCTCAAGGTTATAGCTATGAAAATATTTGGGGTTTTAATTCACTATCCAGAGAAACCCACAGATTTTGGCTCAGAACCCAAAATTTGCCCTGACTGCAAAATGTATGTCTTCTTTTTTATCGTGTGTCAGGACCACAGAGTAACAGTTCTTTGGATAGGACTCATACCCTCTCTAATGGAATATCAAGTAAAGTTTAAAGGAAAGTGAAAAGTGAAACAAATCCTGCTTTATGGGAAGCCACAATCAGACAACGACAATTACCAAAGTGCATAAAAGATTCTCATAAAGCTCAAATTTTCTTATGGACAGATAAAAAAAAAAAAAAATGAAATGATTCCGGCCCTAAAAAATCAAGGCTCAACTTTTGAGAGCCATTTGCCATCTCGGCTGGAAATGAAATATGTGGGGGTGTGGTCAAAGATAAAAAGAAGATCTAAGCTACTCAGGTCATTAATATAAAGTATGCTGTAATGACTGATTATATTGCTATTACTTTAATTGGTATTTGAATCTTCAAAGATAACTTTGCATCAACTATCAGCTAATTTATAAAGAAACAAGGCCTGGCATCACGCAATTATCTTCTACTCCCTCAACCTGTACTGAATCCAAATGGACAATTTGCATGCCATTTATTTATTTATTTTTAGACTAGATTAAGCCACACATCATATGCTGTAATGATCTTCCGAGAGAAAATATGCTGACTGTTCCCGGTGGGATGTTCCTCTCAGCACAAGAAAACTGCTGCCAAAATACACCGAGGCACTTCAGCCTGAGGGATGGGACTACCTGTGCACTTACCATGGCCTCCTCTGGAGCAGGTGCTGGAAACACGAGGGGTGTTAGCATCAAGACTGACTTTTTTCGCTGTGTAATTAGTACAGACCTGAAAGCTGGGGGCACTACCGCTGTTAGCACATTACTTCTTCCACAAAGCAGCTGTGCACCGCACCGCAAGCAAGAGGAAACTGCCTCAAAAATCAGCACCTACAGCAATGTCAGATCGGTTTAAGACATGTGAAAATACAGTCATCACAATAAAAAACTGTTGCATTTGCCAACAGATTTCACTAAGTGGTATCTGAGATACCATAATTTTGATTACATTTAGAACAAAAGCATATGCCTAACGTGCAGCTAAAGAACGCAAATGCTGACTGCATATTGCTTTGCACTGTACTTTAATAAATTAAATACAGAAATTGCAGTATGTTATCCATATTCCACACAAAAATACCTACAGTATAATTTATAACTGGCAGCTGACCAGTTGGCAAGGCAGGCCTGGGCTCTGCGTATCACTTGAATGCACAGGCTTTCATTTGTAATCTAGCTTTCATAAAATGAGCAGTAGCAAATTTTCAAGCCTGTAAATTCTGAGCTGAGCCAGACTCAGCCATAAAATGCTGTGTCCCCCAAGTAGGATTTGCTCCAGAAAAAAACTGTTATTACTTCAAATGACTTTACAATGTCAGCCTTTATAGGTATGTTTGGTAAACACATATTGTGGCACCTACTTGAGTGTTAATATAAGCCTCTGAAAGAAAACAGCTTTCAGCAATAACCCAATAATGAGGGGTATTTCCAATAACCTGAGATTGTCAAATATGACACCATAAGTTTGTTTCCATTATGTGCTGGTCTTTCCTCGAAGGACAATAATTTGCAATTCTGCTCCTTCCCTTCACTGATTTTCCTTATCTCAATTATTGTAGTAAAAGAATTATCACAAATTTTGCCTATTTTGCTCAGGTTACACTTAACAAATTCAGAACGAGCACAAAGTACATATCATCAACTTCACACAGAATTTGTCATAACTACACAGTAATAACAGGAGCAGCAGCTTTCAACAAATTTTACTAACATTCATTATCATTAGAATATATAATTCCCACAACTTAACAAAGGTATGTCATAATAAAAATCATCTTTAGCCTTGAATCACAGAGAAACTTCTTCCTAAGTACACTGAAAAATGCATGCACTATATTTTGACCCATTCCTGTGTAGAAATAGTTCTTATATAAAAATCTGTGAGAAGAAAATGTAGCAAGTAAATTTCCAGGTAACTGAAACCTAGCCACTTGTAACAATAAAATTACTGAGGCTGTGGGTAATGAGAAAACACAGATAGAACTCAATGAAGCAACTGTGTGCATTTCGGGTTTCAAAAGTGACTTCAAAATCATAGAATCACAGAATCATAGAATGGCTTGGGTTGGAAGGGACCTCAAATTCCAACCTCCCTGCCACAGGCAGGGCACCAACCTCCACATTTAATACCAGCCCAGGCTGTCCAGGACCCCATCCAACCTGGCCTCGAACACCTCCAGGGACGGGGCATCCATCACCTCTCTGGACAGCTGTTCCAGCACCTCACCACTCTCATAGAAAAGAACTTCCCTCTGATATCCAACCTAAACCATCCCTCCTTAAGCTTAAAACCATCCCCCCTTGTCCTACACTATCTACATCCAAGTAAAAAGTTGATTCTCCTCCTCCTTTCAGTACTGGAAGGCTGCAGTGAGGTCTCCTCAGAGCCTTCTCCAACCAGAACAAGTTCAGCTCCCTCTGCCTGTCTTCAAAGTAAATAAATAAGCAAAAAAAATCACAAAACATGGTAAAACTCATGGTTTTTTATTGTCTAAA
Source organism: Centrocercus urophasianus (assembly GCF_019232065.1). Lineage (NCBI taxonomy): Eukaryota > Metazoa > Chordata > Aves > Galliformes > Phasianidae > Centrocercus > Centrocercus urophasianus. The sequence continues at coordinate 98,386,776 of NW_024884142.1, forward strand.
CAGAAGGTTTTTGTTTTAATAAAGTCTTTCACTCCAGGACAAAGCAACCACACTGCTTGTTACAAAGTACTGAAAAGCAGCGCTCTTGGGCTGAAAACCACAAACACTTTGCTGGAGCTTTTCCTCCTTAACTCTTAATAGCTATGACACAGCTGCTGACAACACTGAACTGACAAGATGTCTGTGGTAGATTTAAGTGTCAGTAGTTTGCATCATCTCTAGGGATAGCAAGAGGATGGGATTTGGGCCTGGAAATAATTTGGCATTTGCTTTTGGCCAACCAGGTGATCGCCATGGGAACAGAATAAGTCACAAGGTAAGAAATGCTGGAACTGACTTGATGTTACCGTGGTATCGGTGTCCCAATGAACACACCACAATTCACTTGATCCTCACCACCTAAAAAATAGCTGCTGTCATAAGAAAGTTGCCCAGGAGGCCAAGTGGCAAGTGATGACACTGTAATTTTACACTGATGTGTGGGGAGTAAAACAAGACTCAGCAACGCTATAGCAAGTAACATAGCAAATGTTAGGGTGAAAAACCTCAAACGGAACCTGCAAAGATTTCTCTCTTTCACCTACATGTGTTACCCTTCCAGAAGTCAGGTTATGGGGTATCACTGAACTACCTTTCCCACTCTACTGCCTTCTGTGTTCACTGCAGCTTCAAAAAAAATGTGCACGAGTATCACAGGAACAGCATCAGGAAACAAAATCTATTTTTAACAGCAACTACTTAAATAAAGTTTAAAAATAAAGTACTTATTTTCAAAACTAGATTGCTTAATTTTTAAGGGCTTCGGCATTCTGCAGTGTACAAGGGTGCTCTAAGATGCATATACCCAAAACCCCGATTCACTTTCAAATTAGTGCTCTCTTAGAAGTATGAATTGCTCCATCTGGAAGTGATTAGGGTTCCAAGGATGTGCAGGATTAAGAAATTTAACTTACTGAAGTACTTCTTTTTTAATAAGCTCTTCAATTTAAAAATAAGAATAGTTGGAAAAAAGCCTCCTTCCTAGTACAGCTGTTCAAGTCACATGAAACACTTTATTCATTTAATATACTGAGAGAGGTGGGGGAAGGAATTATGGTAAGTCGACAGTAACAATTGTAATAGCAGTGACCTAGAGCTGCAACTGCACAGAAAAGAAAGTCAAATACTTGACCTAAAAAGTTGCATGTTTTTTGTCTGTGTTAGTAACCCAACAGCCCTTCTCACAGCTTCCACTCAGATATTTCTTATTTTCATTGGAATATCTTGCTGAAAAAAGTCAGAACGATATAATACCTATCATGGGTGGTTTGATCAATCTGCATTGTGTATATAGCTTGCACACAATAAATAATAAGCCCAATTGTTGGGAGCAAGATGCAAAGGCTAATTTCAAGCACAAAAATCGAACTGCATTTCACAGAGGCAGGGACTGATTTGTGCTGACACAGACGATTGTTTTTCCCCCTCTTTAAAAGCAGGAAAGGACCAAAGAAAAAAAAAAAAGGACTTATTAACTTTGTCATTTGCTTTCACCAGTCTTGCTAGGTCGTTATTTGAAGCCAGCCTCAAAAAAGCGCAGCTCCTTTCCAACTGGAAACTGAAGCATCAAAAGACCGCGCATCCCGGCCCATAGGCGTAAATGAAGCAGCATAACACACAGGTGAAGAGGTCACTGTTGACTGAGCACTTCTCCTACAGATCCACTTTTCCTCTGTCAGAAATATACGGTCTATTTTCATGACTTTTTCATTTGCCATAATTGGATTCCAAAAAGCAGCACTACAGAAGCGATTCTTTATAGCACCTGAAAACTCTTCCTGGATTATGTCCAAGTCGGCATTCAAAGGTTCAGTATCCAAGGCCACAAATTAAAACAGAATTAGCCATGTTATCTCCTGGTGGGATCTTCTTCCCGACTTTCCTGCTGTCTCTGCATTTCCTAATGAATGTATCTTAGATGTTTCTGGGGGGCTTAACAGAGGGAAGTTAAAAGTTGATCTTTGACAATGGCCTTTTTCAGGTTAAAATCTGTTTGTAATTGTGAAGGCTTGAGACGTTGAAGTAAGAAGCTAATTTCTCTGGGGAACACGAAAATTAAAATATATTTCTAACTTGAATGAACTGGCATGCATCATCAGTTGTATTTTCAATTAAGGTTCTCCAACGTTGATTAATTCACTCATTTGAAAACAATTTACATACGAGATGGCTGGGGAAGTGGAATGTTGCCCTGGGGGAACTCGGCAGAAGAGTCAGGGATCAAAGTTGGAAAGCAAATCGACGTAGTTGGGGAGCTGTCAATAGAGTGATAGTGGTGGTTGGAGATCACAGCCATCAGATTGAATATTTCTCCTTTAGAAAATGGTTAGTGCCATCACTGAAGATTTAATCCTTCAGATTTGTCAGACACATAGCCTCGCATAAACCACTAAAAAATGCCACCGATCAGAATAGGGAAATATTTGAATACTTCATGTAAACTAGATTTAGAATTTGCTTTTAGGAATGTGAGAGCGTGTGCATCAGCTTTTAATTAAAGCCATTGTTTCCTTGTTTAAAAAACAATATGGCCTTTGTCAGCTGACACCAGAAAAGCCCTGACTTTCCCTCTGTTCTCTGTTGTTAGGCTAAACTAGGAATATTAATGAGAAATTGACAGATTTATAAATAAGTGATCAAACTTCCAGTAACAACTACAGTATTTCAATGGAAAGCCTCAAGATAGATTTCCATTTGCTATGCTTGAATTGTAAAAACTATTCTGATTTCAACCAACCACGTGGTCTCTTTGAATTCTTAAGAAAACTCAAAGATGCAGCATCTGAAGAAAGGAGAGCAGCTAACATCACAAAAGCAATTCAGTAAATTATACAATTAACTCATAAAGCCAAAAAAACCCGTGCCAAGACTGTTGGTTGCATACTTCTCACGAAAGGAAGGTAAAAAGCACATATTAGATATAAGCAAAATCAACATTAAGAAAAAAACAAAAACAGATCAGTGAACACTAGTTTGAACTTAGAGAAAAAAAAACATGAAATGCTAAACCATGTAGGTTGGGGTTTTTTGTGTTTTTTTTAAACAATCCATTTCACAATGAACAGTTAAAAATGCCCTCCACCAGCTGTTTTTGGAAAGCTGTCAGTTCATTTTAAATAGAGGTGCCAGAGGTCTGCAAACCTGTTATTGAATAAGACTGAAAAGCATATGACTATGAACAACTGAAAAACACTAAGGTGATGGGGTTAGGTGCTGGGACACATGATTTTAGACAACCTTTTGGCTTGGCATGCGCTTTGAAACTCAGTCCTTTGGAGCTTTCAAGGCTCTACAGTTACACCAGTGACAGACAAATTCAGGACCACAAAGCATACCTCAGCTTCTCTGCCAAAGGGGCTCATAATGAATTAAGAATGAGAATGTCAGTGCAGATGAACTTTCAAAAGTGAAAACTTATGCTACGCATCTCTAAAGGCAAAAGCAGAACGAAGTCTAATGTCAAATGCAAAACACCTCTAATAAAACATTCTGTGAACAGAATGAATCCACGTACAAATATCCAGTTAGCGCCACAGAAAGACATTTAGAACTTACCCTCTATGACCACAAGTTTGTTTGATTGCAATATTTCTTCCCATGAAAGCGTCAATGTTCTTTTAATAATGTAACTGGCAATCAAACACCTCAACGTGACTACTTGAAAGCAGAAAGCTACATTTATGACATTCTCCACGTGTCAGTACAGGACTAGAAGAAAACCTTATGCGTATTTTCAGAGACCTTGTACCACAAAAGCTATTGTACGAAAGAAGTAATAAGTATCTAATCTCAAGAAAAAAAAGATTTAAAACGCTTTCTTAAAATGAGTAACAAATAATACTGCATGCAGTCATTAATGGAAATCAAGGCTTAGTTTCCCCCCCACCTGCTAATTTAGCAATGGCATCAAAGGCTCATTAACGCAGGTAGCGAGGAGCATATGTTCCCTTCTGCAGTGGGGAAAAAAATGTATGAAAGAGACAAACTCATGAAATGCAGAAAGAAATTGTTACATCTCATGCTGCTGGTATCACACAGCTGAACTAATGAAGCAAACCAGCAGTGAGGTGTGGCTGAGCTGCGCCTTCACACCAGCACCAGGTCCTGTGCACCGTGCTCACACAGCAAAGGACAGCGTGATGCTGTCACTCGCCCTCTCAAAAAGAATGCCAACAAAAGCCCACTGGTCACTGGCTGCCCTCAGTTCTGAATTCCACTCCTGTGATGAGCACACAGATGCAAACAGCTGCTGGGAAACTGGTCATTATTTTTATTTATCTATTTATTTATTTTTTCAGTAGGTTACCCATGGATTTAAGTCATCATTAGAAACATATTCACAGGATTGAAAAGGTACCCTTTCTTTTTTCTGTGTATTTCTGGGAGGTGTTTTTTGCTTTGTGTTTGGTATTTTTGGCATTAGGGGTGGGGAAGGTTATACATATAAATTAGCACCACACTAATAGGGAAGTTCAGCAATCTCAACAACTGCTGAGGCATTTCTTGTTCTCCTACCAACCAGTTTTCCAGAAGCACATTCATTAAACAAGCCCATCTTTACAGATACACGCCCAGCATACAGCTGAAAACAACGCGCAGCATTTCAAAAAAGAAATACAGTCCAATGCATGTTGAAGTGGAGAAAACTCCACCACTTAATATGTGCACAGAGAGCACCAGATTATCCAAAAGGCTAAGTGGACAGTCATGAAGAGTGCACAGATTAGAGAAAGCGCTGTCAAAAGATGGCAGGCAAAAGTAATAAAGTATCCCAGTGTTATCAGTATCTTGCACATTCTCAAAAGTCTCCGAAGGCACAGCAGGATGTTTCCTGCACAGAGTGATGGATGACTACTTGTAAGCTGTGCAGAAGGGATGCTGTTACAGATGCCGTCACAAGGACTTTGTTTGCTGAGCTTAAACTGCAGGAACTCAGGACATTTACTCTTGAGCTCCCTTGTTCAAATCAGAGCATGCCAGCTGAAAAGAAGGCGATCACGCATCTGTAAAACCCACTTCTCTACGTGGACTGCTCTTAGCCAGCCTCTCGTTCAAGGGAAGGGATAGGCGAGCTGACAAAATCAATTCACCAGGAGTCCGAAAGCAAAACAGTTTTCCAGTTTTTCAAAACCAAGAGTTGATGGAATTGTCCATCTATTGGCAGCTCTGACTCTGGAATCTTCGTTTATAATGGTGTTTACTTCACATGGTTGACAGCACCAGTAATAATCATTGCTTCTGTCTTTCTACAGTCAGCTTTGTGGGATCAAGGTCTATGCTTGTCATACCCCCAAAGCATAGATCTTTCTGAGAGCAAGAGTTCAATAGAGAAGAAATAAAAATAGGAAAATACAGTCCTATGGAAGTCCTAGAAAAAAAATGAACAGTACAACTGATGATAATTTAGCCTTTCTTATTTAATGAAGGCAAGGTTACTCTAAAAGATGGAAGCTAAAAGACAGCATTCCGCAAATATGTACTTAAATAAAAAGCAAAGAGCAAGCAGTTGCAATATATAAACCTTAGGTGAGCCAACAAAATAAGGTCATGCTTACGATTTTCCTATGGCTATTTTCAGATTACTTTTTTCCAGAGAAGCATAAGAAAGAGTTAAACCACATTTAACAACATTCTGCATAACGCTCTAAGGATCTTTCTGCAAAAACATCAGAAAAACCGCACTACTAGAAGAGCTTGCATTTGTAGAAGTTGCATTAGGCAATGAAAAGAGGATGTCCTCTTCCCTTCATCAGGCCTATTTATATGCCTAAAATTAAACACATGCCTAATAATTAAATGTGATTAGGTTCCAATTATTTCGTTTCTGCTTCTTTAGAGATTCTTTCCTTTCATCCTAGTTGCATCAAAATGTGAAAAGCAGAGCAGTGAATGGCTGAGATTGATTGCCATCGGATTCAGACACATTTCAGCCCAACCTGAAAAATGTAAGCTTCCTGTCATATGCTGTCAGTAAAACTCGTGTCTCCCAAACAACGGATCTGAGAACAGGGCTTACATGACACCTTCAGATTTTACATTTTGTTTGACATCTACTATTTGTGAGAACTGGAATTTTATAACCACTTTCCATCCTGTCTATCCCCATCACCACAACCATCACCAAACGTAATTGCTTTTACTATAAATATCTGACTGTGCCAGTGAAAGTAATACAGAGCAAGATTTAGAAGGCTCTTTTTGACGGCCTAATAGATTTGTTATATAAGTGCAAATCTTCTTCTAGTGTTAGTGTTAAGTAGTTTCTTTTCTACCAAAAAAAAAAAAAAGGAAAAAAAAAAAGGAATAAATCATCTTACACAAGTGACCACACAGAAAAATAACTCCTGCACTAAAAGCACGTTCAACAAGTTAACTTGTCATCAAGGAAGTTTCGTCTCAGGGATTTAATATCAAAGTCCTTTTTATTATTTTTTTATTATTATTTGAATCTATACCAAGTTAGGTAGGCACAGTACTAACAAGAAGAAAGAGAATCCAGTTTTCCCAGGTAAACCCTGCTACGTTCTGACTCAGCCACTGAAGTAACTATAATATATGAATAACTGACATAATGCAATGAATATGGAAAACTACTGACAATGAATGTTCCGCTTACTGAGTGAATCTTCAAACCATTGCACAGCAGCCAATAATAACTGAATGGCAAGCCTTAACAAAAGAAAGGAAAATCAATCCATCAGAAATGACCTAATGAGAAATAAATCTTTTATTAAACAGGAAACTTGAGCAAATCAAGCAGATGTTAACTTTAAAAGATAAACATTCCAACAGTTACAATTTATAGGTACAATTCAGATTATACGTGTTATCCAGAGCACCAAAGAGCTTCCTAATTAAAACTGCAGGAATACCTTCCTATAAAAATCAATCTGGTCTCATTAAAATGGGAGAGGAGGATCTAAGTAAATTTTTTCACATATCTTAAAGCTCAAGTACTTCTGAAAACTGAGAGAGCAAATGCAGGTAAGAGCTATTGTGGAGACACAAGATAAAAGCCAAAAGCAAAAGCCTTTTCTGAAAGTGTTCTTCATCTCCTTCTTTCACAGAAGAGAAGGCGTGGGATGCAGAAAGGCTGTTCACAAGATGCTAATACTTCTTTCTGTGTGCTTTTGCAAAACTTCACCTACATGAAACAATTTTGTTAGACTCGGTGAAGTATAGGTTCTCAGCTGGAAGGTCCCACCTTACCCCCGAGATCTTGAGAAATTGTAAAGTCCTGAAGCAGCAGCAGCAGGACTGATGCGTATCTGGAGATTTCTCACATGATTATGCAAAAGCATATGGAGGAGGAAACATGATTTCACAACTGCAGTCAAAATTCAGGAACAGATTACAGCACTGCTGCCTATGGAAGATCCTCACTTACAGTAGTGCCCTTAAGCGGAAGCGACCCCCAGTGAGGCTGAGCAAAAGAAGGTGAGCCTCACCTTCTCCACCCATCCCCTGAGGGACAGCTGGGTTCCTTTTCCCTAGAGGACAGCAGGAGCACCCCAGACTCGCCCTCTGCACCCAAACCTTGATCCTAGCTGGTAACTGCTCGCTGCTCACTGATAAGGGAGTGTATTCTGGGATCATCCAGACTGCTGAATTAGTGAGGAACCAGCCTGAGCATGACGAGCTTGCCACTGCAGCAACAGGACAGTTCGTCCCTCTCCAGGCTGCTGTTGCCTAATATCAAAAAGCAATTAATCTCAGTTAACTTCCATCATGAAGTGAATTGTTTGCCAACACTTACCACATAGCACTGTGTTAGAAATTGTACGTGTTCAGTGCTCTGGAGAGGCACCTAAGGCATTAACTGTTACTTTCAGCAGGGATGCGTACGTGGGCATGTCCTTTGGACTGAGCAGAGCTGTGGCAGTAAGGGATTGCACAATAGTTTCCATAAACAGAATCTTGTGCTTGGAGCTTTTCATCTTGCTGAACTAAAGGTTTCCAATTGGTCTCAGATAGGAGCAGAATTACTCTAGAAACACTGGGAAGGAAAGAACGGATCCCAGCTCAAACCCATCTCAAGGCTGAAGCCTGATTTTACCACATTCATTCTCTTCCAAGATTTACTTCAACATGTGGTGCATTCTCCATTTTTAAATTTTTGTTTCCTCATTTCAAAGAATATTAACTGAGGCAAGATGTATTCTGTCTCTAGAAACACGTGAGACTCGTGACATATGGTGGAAAAGCCCCAAGCAAAGGAAGGTATCACTCACATACATCAACTATAGCCTTCCCTTCACAATCTGACGTTATCCACGTAGGTTGAAATATAACCTGTGTTTCCTTATATTCATTAGGAAAGCAAAACAAAAGCCCAAGGATACACATTAAATTGCTGTCAAGGGGAAAATCCATACAATGAAGGAGACAGGTTCTTCCAACAAAAGCTTCTACAACAGCAAAATACAGGAAATACCACTACCTTCCTTCAAATATCTGCAGAAAAGGTTAAAGAATACAAAAGGGAAAAAAAAAAAAAGGAAGAAATATTAGCACATAACAGCGTAAGCTAAGAGTGCAAAGTGTGTTAATTAGTATATTGTAATGACTTCTGACAGCTTCACATAATGCCTTTTCATCATCATACTGTTTCAATTACGCATTCTCCACTTCACGCATTAAAACCAGCTTCACTATTATAGTTCACCTGCTGCTTTGGTATTAGATTTGAGCACTTACACCTTTCAAGAAAATCATTTTATTTTCCAGAATTTAATCACTGATCCCCTCGGTAAACACTAGGGAAAAAATTTCCACTGCTCTGTGAAAGCATGAAAGGAAAACAAAGGGCAATGTTATAATGTGGGATGCTGTTATCTCCAGTGCCCCGTGATCTGCCATGCTTCACCAAGCCCTTGGTTAGAAGCCAGTCATGCAGCTCAGAGCTGGAGCACGGCGGTGCAGAAACCTGAAAGCTGGACTCGCTTTCCCTCAATGCTGAAAGAATGATGAAGTGGCTTGGCTGTTTTAAACCATTGGCTCAGATATTAAACATGAAAATAAGCATTAAGACAAATGACCGGAAGTTTGATCTACTAGCATTTTAAATTAAAAGACAAAGTTAGCTATTTCATTACTAATGACCTGCTGGGGAAAAATGTACCTTCTCTTGAGAAGAAAAAAAGTTGGGTTTTTTTGTTTGTTTGTTTGTTTTTTTTTTAATTATTTTTTTTATTTTTTTTAAGCTTGAGCCTTGAAGAATCAAAAATAAGGGAATGCAAAAAGAATGCATAAACGGGCCTAAACCTTTCCAGTATTTAACATGCCACATTATTTCATTACTCCCATTTGAATGGGGCAAAATGAAATCCAAAAAACTACTTTTCTGCTCTCCTAGAAAAGACCCAACAGCACACCACTGCGCCCAGCGCAAGCAGTGCCTACTGCAGGGCAGGACTTGAGCACAGCGCAGGAGCTCAGCTCCTCAGCAGGGCCCTCCAGCTGCTCACAGGAGCGAGCTCTGACAGCATCCCAACTCAAAATGAATGGCTCTCCTCCTACACGCCTCTGAGCTCACTCTGGGGAGAGGCAGCAACAGGAGGACTACAATTGCCTCCGGGAAACAATCTTCCCCATCCCAAACTTCATTGGACACACCCTATTCTCCAGTCATGGTATGGAGAGAAGATTTTTTTTCCATGCACTCATAGATCGCTCTGTTCCAACAAGTTTGGTACATTCTTGCCCCATTCCGCTCCTGAAAGTGCCAGGAATCTGCAAAGCAAGTTGAGGTTTTTAGCAGTGCTCCAGAGATACCAGGGCTTTACAGGATCAGGTGTTCAGAAAACCACCACAGCCAGAGAAGCGTTATACGGGGCAAATAATCTTGATCATTTGATGATAGTTTACTGTGCTGAGCTTCAATATACCCACATTTTCATCCACTTCACCACTCACTTTATAAGACAAACCCTCTGAAAGAAAACTGACACACGTCCAACAACACAAATTCCTCCTTGAAATTCTCAGGCAGCAGCTCATTGTCCAGCTATTCCTTCTCTTTTTATGTCTCACTTAATTCAAACACTGAAAATGGCTTGGAGCTAAGAGGGAACGATTTGGCTTAAACACCAAATGTTGTCCAAGTTCTAAATTCTTCTCTGCCCTCACAACTTAACACTTTAAGTCCTTAATTAAAGTTTTTACAGCTATGGTGACACTCCCAGGACATACAATTGTACACATGGAGGTTTGACAGCACTATCTTTCATCAAGCAATGCACAGCATTAAGTAGCAGCAATTTATTTATAACAATCATTGATTGCTGATCTGAGCTTTCAACGCTGGGCACCTTTTAAGCAAGACTCTTCAGGCTCCACGGTGCCTTTTTTAACCTAAGTAATTACTAGAGGCCAGACTTTCCCATGTACCTAGCACCCACACATTCGTTCTGTAGTCTCCCTGAAAAGGCATCTACTGAGATCCTAAATCAGCACTAGAGTGCTTAGAATTAGTAGCTAGTAATAGATTCAGGCAATAAAGCTTTAAGCTACTGAAGCTTATTATTTTCATCCTTAAAATCTATTCATGTAAGTGCCAACCACCTTCTAATTCAAAGCAGAAGATTTGAGAATTAAATGTAGGTTCACTTCAAGTGAATTTAACAAACAAAAAGTGACAGGAGTTGGAATATGGCTCTTTTGTGGCTCAAAGAAAAAGAAACAGAAGAATAGAAGCAGCAAACAAATTACAAGCCCTGTCAACCTTATTAGATATTGTGTTGAGAGCAAGAGGGATGAATGGAGACTTCCCACTCCTGTGCCTTTCACAAACAAATGAAAACACATGCACAGTTTTGAATGCGGTATTTAGGAAGTGACAGATAACTCTTGGGAAAGCAAGTTTGCTTCCCTGCTGAGAAAATAACATATCTCAATAACACTATTTTCTTTCAAATTCCTCAGGTCAACAATTCACATAGGGCATTTTTAATTTATTTTGACTGTTTATTCCACGTTGACAATCTGAATGGTAACCTCCAACATTCTAGTGTAGGAAGCAGTCTTAAAAGTGACAGCTCAATCTGTAAACAAATACCTTCAAATTTCATCTCTGAAAAACACAGCAACTTCAATCTTAATTTTGTTTGTTTTGTCCAGAAGGAGGACGTTTCATTCTGAAACATTATTTTTTTTTTCCTTTCTTGGGAATTGCATACATCAATCATGTCTGAAAAAGCCCCTCAAAGTTAGGAAAAAAAAACCTGCAAAATTATTTGAATGACAGGAATCGCTACGCAGCGTAAAGGCCTGTGCTCCTTTATGTATTTCAAAAATTCCTTCTGCAAAGATTTCCCTTACTTGAAGATCACGACTGCATGCTCCAGGAGCACACGTAATTGTAGTGCTGTCCACAGCGTCAAAATAATCTACTCATACAGCATTTTAACTCTACAGTAAGCATTGAAACACAGAGAGAACAAGCTTGGGAAAGAAAACCAATCCCTGCTTACATAACTAAGGATTGCCAGCTAAGCCTTTGCTTTTAAATGCCACAAAAAAACCTGTAAGTGAAGCTCCTAAATAGGCTTCCCAAGTGCAAATTTCCTGCCACCACTTTGTTTTGGGTGCCTGGCATGACTTCAGAGAGCAAACTGAAATTTCTTGGTCTTGGAAGTCTCAAACAACAAGAAGCATCCTTCATCTCCAGCAAGAGACTCGCTACTTTGGAAGCGTTCCATTCCTTTCCTTAAGTGGAAAAAGTATACCCTACTATTAGCTCACTATTGTCAAGTAATCTGAAAAGTATAGGAAGGTAAAATTAAAGCTCCAACAAAACCGACATAAGCTTCAAAAATCATTCCACATCATTTGTAGTTTCCCGCTTCGCTAAGTCTTATTGTTCTCCAGTTTAGTTAATCTCCAGATACGTAAAGGTCATTGTTCTACGTATTTCCAAGGTTTATCCTTATGCAGGAATGCAGGCACGGTTGTGTAGGTAACTCTGAAATCAATCCCATTAGGGCAGAAAAAAGAATAGACGGCAGAACTGCTCTCCTACAAAGATAAAATGGAAATGCTCCACAGAAAGTGAAAACAGCTCCTCAGGGAATTGTCAGGAACTGGGCAAAAGAGCAATGCAAACGTTCACTAGTCAAGTAGAAACTTGAAGAAAGAAAACGGGGAGTGCTTGTGAGAGCAGAGCAGCATTGCCAGCATGTGTGGTAACAGAGAAAGCCCATGCCCGCTTCACTGACCTTGCATGTTGATGTAATGTCAATAGGAAAGAAAGAAAGAAAGAAAGAAAAGGAAATAGATAAAAATCTGTACGTATAAAGTATATCCCATTTATTCCAAAGGATTTAGTAAATCCCACTGGTCTCCAGAAACAAAAGGATAAGGCAGACACTCCTGAAGGGCAGGGTGCTGTCAGTTTTCCAGCTGACTTCAGTGGATTTCAGCAGGACGTCAGGGGGAAACAGTTTAACAGCATCTCTGGCTGCTCTTACAATGAAAGCCACCTAAATAGAACCCATAATCTCACATTCCTTCCTTTGGAAAGTTGTTCTCAAGAAAACAAATCAAAGTGAAGAAAAACCCATTTACTCTTCTCTTTCTCAGTTTGTTAGTTAAGATTGAATTCTCTGTACGTTACAGTCATGCTTGCAATGCAGATCCCAGTAAATGACATAAGAGTGATATATTCGGGGGAAAAAAAAACTAGACCTATTGATGATCCACCTCATTGCCCTCTACATTTTTATATTTTTAATATAATTCAACAAAATACGAAAACATTAAAGGATGTTCAGCTTGAAGAGGAAAATGGTAAGATAAATACATCACTGCCTCTTTAATCCAAATACTTTCTTTAAAATAAGTTCTGTTTCCAAGCTTCATTTCCAATCTCATTTACGCAGAGTTGCCAATCCTGATTAGCCCAAATGAACTCCCTAAACGTGAAGGTGAAATCTCCCAGACCACAATACTGCAGATCAGAACACCTGCAGACATCCACTCTGCCACAAGAGACTTTCTTTTTACTTGGAACTACCCTCAAATGAATACCTTTAGTCTTTAAAATTAGAGGACTCTGTGTAAGCAGGGACTGTGAGATCCTTTCCTTTGTACATTATGTTTGAAGAAATGCATGCTGTTTCAGACTAAAAGCTAAGAATCAAAGAAGTCTCTCCAGCTTTCAAAAACAATGACCACTGAAAAAGGCAAAAAAGCATGATTTGTACCAAAGTTTTGAGACACTTTCAACAGGATAACTAGCATGAGTGACGCTGCAGTATGCAAGGTAAAGAAACACTTATTCACAACACCAGTTGAACGTACACTTTTTTCTCCATGAAGACCTCAAGCATCAGACAGGCACGTGTTGTTCTTCAAAATACAACTGATAATTTCATAGACAGTGTGCATCATGAGACTGGTTGCAGACAAAACTCATCTCGTGAACAAATGCCTTAATAAAGAAGGGATTTCTCATCCAGCAAATCATCACAAGCCATCTACTCCTGTTGATTATGGCTTTTATATGGTCAAGTATTCACAAGTTAAAACTCCGTGCTCTTAATCATAGCCTGGCCTGTTATAAATCATTACATTTTAAGACTGCATTTGATCAGAAGGCAAGCACCAACTAGTTCCTGCAACTTGGAGAAACTGCAATCGGTCATTTCTCAACATCTGATAGGAAGGAAGAAGCAGAAAAAATGCACTTCAAAATATTCATGGCTTGATCGATTTGCCGTGATTGTTAAAAATTAAGAGGTATTCCCTGTACCCATAGAAAAAAGCATTGCACATATCAAGTACCTTGTCTCTTTTCACTGCACCTCCTCATACAGAAAAAAAGTAATGTCAATCACATTCCTAATAGATATATCAAAACAAGGCGCATAACCAAGATGAAAAATTAAGGACCTTTGGTTACACTTACCGAAGCTGCATTGTGAACTAACTGTAGTGTGAATTAACATTTTGCTGAGAACACTTCCAGATCAGCAGGAAACGCTACAGCCGACTTACACAGACACCTGATGAATGAGAACAGTTTTCTGTTTGCTTTGGATTTGACAGTTATTTTTATCTCTCCATAGCCCAAGCTCATGTTTCTCATACAGTTGATAGCAATACACTCTCAATCTTAATTCAAATCAGTTTGACTTCAACAAAGTCCAAGATTTAGACCCAACCTCGTGCTCAGAGGAAGCGCTTCTTTCATTATGTGCCATGAAGAAATACAGGGAGACACTAAAATCAAAAGTTCACATCAAATGGAAGCAAGCTGGACAATGAAGGGAAAAGAAACAACAGCTGGGAAAGAATGAAGGATGGCAGGGAAAACACTAAACTGATGGAAGATATTCTATCAGTCTCTGAACAGGCACACCAACAACCTGGAGAGAACACTAATAACAATGCTGGATCAAGAAAGTTCTGGAAGGGGGATGTTGGAAGAAGTATGAAAACAGGGGTGGGGATAATAAAGTTGCCAGCACAGCATTTAGATAAGAGACTCTGTTAAATCTGTTAATTGTACGCTTGCCATTTTATCAATTTGGAGGCTAAAGGTGCATGATATAATGGATGCTGGGCTCGGAGCCAAATCACAGCTCCTGCTGTTGAGCATCCACCTACTGTAAGCAAATAGGGCCACTTTAATGTTTTAAACATTGCTAAGTAAATACATTGTTTTCCAAATATTAACAGCACACCTCCACTACAATTTCTGCAACAGAGTACACAGTAATCCAAATGAGCTTTCACACAGGTTTGTACTAAGGATAGCCTGGAGCTAATGGTTAAATTCAAAGCTTGGTATCAGAGAAACACATTAAATTCCTCTGCTGTGGGCAGGGAGATACATTTGGCACAGAGAAGTGATGAAACGGTGGGAACAGAGCAACCACAAGTACCACACATGGCCAGAAGTGGCAACAGGGACAGGTGACAACATTTATTGTAGAGCACAGTGCAGAGTAACAAGCCCTGCCCACAGCTCTCCTTGTTTTATGCCTTCCAAGTCACCTCCTGAACAAGTAAGAAAAAAAGGAAACAGTGACATAACAACCTGCAACTAATACAAATCTCCACCTATTTAATAAAGCAAGGTTCTTATAAGGAGCTAGTTTTGTTAATGGGTTACAGAGCCTTTTGCTTACACGTTCCTGCTTCAAATCCAACCCTGGGCTCAGTGACAGAAAATCATTACCACACTTGTTCAACGGATTACCTGAAATGCACTTATACTTTCATAACAAAGAATATTTTTTTTAAGCACAGAATATTAAATATATATAAATAAAAAAAACCAAGATATTTTCCTCTGTCATCAATGATAATCAATCAAATTTGGAGACTTTCCATTGCCCTTTGCAGTCATGCCTCCCCATCTACTCACTGCAGGTTACACACAGGGTTTTGCTGTTATTTTTATGTTATTTTTAAACAGGTGCTTCTGGTCTGCAACCCTGCAGGCACGAGCACAGCTCTGAGTGGTCTGGGAGAAGAAAAGCAACAGCAGCACAGATGTCTTCCTGCAGCACAGGACACGGCACCGAGCAGCACTGCTGCGTGTGGAAAGGCCAAAGCCCCCCGAGCTCTCTGCTGCACAATTGGAAGCCTCATCCCACCTCAGAAAAGTTCCTTTCTGAACATACCGTGCCTGCCACACAGGGGATTTACTCATTTATGTGACCCTGGTTTCTTAGTCACAATCATCAGGTCTCTTAAAAGGAAAAGACCAAGACGGTCTCCCTGTATTTTCAGACGCACTCTCTACACATGAACACGAGATTCCCTGGCCCATGAACTAACTGCTCTTTTTGATAAAACCATCTGGTGGAGAAGCTAAATAAAACATTGTCTAAAATTAACAACAATATGACAGGGAAAGAATACGATGAAACCTGTCCGGGATGTCAGAGGTCTTGAAGCACTACAAAATGCATTCATTTGACAAGAAGTGTCAGGGGAATGTAGAGTTGGTTTTTTTTGGTGTTTTTTTTTTTTTTTTTTTTTTTTTTTTCTCTCATTAAGATGGAGAAAAACTCAGATATCCCAGCTGTTTAATTAAAAGTTCCACACTGATAGAGTCCTGGTGGACTCACAGCTGCAATAGGATGTGTGAGCATCCTTCAAGATCAGAGACCCCTGACAAAGATCTTCTGCCTCTTCTCTGATGCTCTGAAACTCCCCAGGGGCTGAAACTTGTCTCCAAGCTTTCTTTACTCCTGCCTTGTTGATTCCTGGGTTGGCTCAGTGGCACAGCAGCTGACCAAACAGGACATGGATTCCCTGCGACTCCCCGGCACAGGCTGACCCTCCCTCACCAGGCCATACTGCACCACTGCTAATTCAACTCCTGGGCATCAGCTGGTGAGGAAGGCAAGAACAACATGGGAATCATTTTCACCATAACCACTGCAAAGATCTTCATCTAATGTGGGGGGTTTTTTGCTGTTGTTCTGTTTTGTTTTTCTCGTCACTGCTGGTTTTGCTTGTTTTTGCTATCCAGAGGGATCTACCAGCCTTGCCTAAAACTGATTCTTGTGTCAAATGCAGACTCCATTTATGCATGGTCCCTAAGCAACGCAGATCCTTTAACGAGAAATCAGAAGAAGAGGGGGAGTTTTACGGCCTGCAAAAATCACACAGTAAAGGGGCAGCAATGGAGAGATGGTTTTATTTTATTTTATTTTTTTAATTTCTGGCAAATCCTTCAAAGCCAAATTCCTTTTCTGAAGTTGTCTTACATTGCCAAATGTAAGATTCTGATTTAAAATGACTTGCTTTGTGCCTTTGTTTATGTTCACTCTCTAAACTGAAAGAAATCCAACAACATTCATGGCTCCCCAGTCAATTTTGCGTTCACTTCACTTTCAGCTTCTCATGAACAGGGCTGTATTACAACAAATTAATTTTAAATGAACAGTCTTCCCCAGAAAAAATTCTTCTCCATTTTGGGAAAAAGTTGTTTTGAACGAGATTATGCCTCTGCCAAGACTGCACCTGACAAAAAATGCAATCTGTCACATGAATGAATGGCGATTTCGAAAACAGCAGGCTTTCAGAGCACATGATGTTACATCATTTTGCTATCCGTGACACCTCTCAATGTCTCGTGGGGATTTCCCTCTCTGCTTCATGCAACATCTTCAGAGTCCCCCCCGCCCCCCGTTCTGCAGAGGGAATTAAAAATGAAAAACGTGGCTGTTACAACACGGCTTCAATGAGAAAATGTTTCCTCCTTTGTGTTCATGGGTGCTTCAAACAGTTCAGTCTTGATGACCTGCTGTTTATAGCTTGCAGGCTGTGAGAAATTACACAACATTCTTACTGTATTCTGACTTTCTTAAAAGCAACCCACATGTTTTAATGCTAACACGAACGTTGTATAAAATTATACTGAAAGCATATTAAGGAAGTTACAAAAAGATAAATGCGATCCAGACAGACATAAATATAATTAGATATCAAAGGGGTTATTTTTAGTGTTGCAAAGCATTTCTTCATTTATGCATTTATTTATTTATAAGCTTGGAAAGACCTTGGAAACCTACCAAGTATTTTTACTTGGTAGGAGAACTAAATAAGAGGCTTACTGAGCAGTGTGCAGTGATAGATCACACACTCCTTTCTGCAACACCACAACAGAAACACGGTTGGGCATTTCTCTGTCCATCTCTCATACGTCAGTAGAAAACATAACAGAGTTCAGATCGCTGTGTCCCAGGTGAAAGGGAATTCAGCGTAACTCTCTTGCTGAGGAGGCCAGAGCAGAGATTTCAACATGACAAATAGTCAATAGGAATACGCAAGAAGATATAATTCAAAGTGGGTGACAATTGTTTAATTAACATTTTCTTCTGGCTTCTTACTGCGTAAATTATATTACACAAATTACACTCACCTACAAACCAGCATGTGGGCAGAAGCAGCTATAAGGAAAGTACACACCGCAAGCACCGTGCTGTAAATACAGTTAATACACTTTCCTCATAAATCTGGTCCTAGGACTGTAATATTTGCAAGCCACAGAATGTTGTAAATATTCTGCAACACTGACAGTGCAAGCACACAGAAAATACAGACTTATTCATAGATATGCAGACATGGATCTCTGGAAACATACAGAAGTATCAACGTGTTTCCCTATTTCAAGGCACTGTAGAATAAAAAGAGATACTATCAAATGCTTAAAAAACTCAGGGACCCAAATTTTGCTTAAATTCATCGCGCTGCAGGAGAAAACCCTTGTGACTCAGATATGCATACTCAAATACAAAACATCCTAGATTAAGGCATATTTCCCTCTGTAGTGAAGCAGTATCTACATCAGGTAAAATGATACCTTTTCTTTTTTCTTTCCTCTCGTTCTTTTTTTCTCTCTTTCCTTTTCTCTTTTTTTCTTTTCCTTTCTTCTTCTCTTCTCTCCTTTCCTTTCACTGACTATCTGGTTAATCAGTGTTTAGACTCTTCCCTGCAGCAATTAAAACATTATTTATGCCCTGCAGCCTCACACCTGATGTCTTCTTCCTGAAATGTTTCAAAACATTGACCTCAATTTTGACAAACTAATGGATACTAAAGCGTGGTTTGGTCTGCGTGCTTCGTTTGTGCAAAACAGCCTCAGGATTCCTCTTCTTTGCTGGTTGAAACAAGGACCTTCTGAAACTTTAGACTGACCAAAAGGAATTAGATTATAGGTAAAGAACTCCTCTCGAAACAGATGAACTTTTCCTCAGTAATATTAATTCAAAATACATTCAGAAAAAAAAAAATAATAAAAATAAAAATAGCAGCTCTAGACTCCAAGCGAACAGTGAGGTTTGAGAGCAAAAGAAGCAAAAATTCATGGGAAAAAAAAAAAATCACAGCACCTTTTCACATCTATTTTTTTTTTTTTTTCCACTTTATTTCAAAAGAGGAGAACTGAAAGAGTTGTGTCCTTATTTGTTCTCAACTATCTGAGTGCTTCTCTTGCAAATACTGTGTCACAGTTTGGGCCAAAAAATATGCAGACTCGGCACAAGGAGGAGTCCTACAGTTTGCTTGTAAGAAACAAAACTAGGCCACCCTCATTTTAAAACATCCCAGCTACAATAATACAGTAATTATTAATCTCAATAAATGATACGAAGTTAATGACCTCGGAGAGGCAACCATTTTAAACTTTTTTCCTACTCCAGGGAGATGGAGGATCAGCAGTTAGTGCTCCAATTCAAGGCCTGAGCCCACGCCAACATATTTTATAAGCTGAGCCCAGGTTTGGGAGACAGGCTGCATATTTTTCAGAGACTAACCCAGCATAAATCACAAAGTGCCAGCACACTATGAGGTTAATGTTGTGTTTTACTACAGTAAGCAATTTCTATCACCATTTAAAAAGAGACAAGCAAAATTCAGGCAGACAAAATCTCATGCATCAAAGATTAATTTTTCAAGTACCGAGTGTATGCTTTGGCTACTGAGGGAACATATTACAGCAGGAACAGCAGCGAGCACTGCAGTTAAAGGAGCATAAACATCTCCATTATAACCCATTATAACCCTTCTTCCTTGTAAGCTGACTCTAACTATCAGAAAATTTGTTTATTTTTCTGATACCCATTTGATTTTTTATTATTATTTGAGTAAACGAATCAGCCTATGTTCAAATATGGAGGAAATAAAATGTGTCAGCCCCAAAATGTCTGAGCAATGAGTACCAGCCAGCTGAGTGCTAAGGCATATTGGAGTGAAAATTGTTTTTAACTAATGAGGAGAAATCTAAATAGCTCCTTACACATAAATTAGGCATTAGGAGAGTATTTTCAACTTGCAAGCACCTTCCTTTGTCGTCACTGGGGTCTCCCTGGGATGAACTCAGCACTGGGAACACTGGCTTTGGGGACGTGTGCTATAAAAAGGGTGGGCTGCCGACATTGTCAAGTGATGCTGCAAGTTCTGTTCTGCAACTGCTTTCAGCAAGACCAAGAATTGGACCCTTACAGAAACTATTCCAGTCCAGAATTACAGAAACAAGGCCAGAGAGGAAAACGAGCAGCATCAGGCTTCTGCCGCCTGCCATTGCATCATATTCATATACATGAGATACCAGTGGCGTTCAGCGTTTGGTGACAGGTCCGTAGCATGCAGTGAAGAGCACAATTCAGATTTAGTAGTAAGGATCAATAGTAAAACACTTCCTTTAGCCACAACACATACATCTATTAACTGAACAACCTGATCTGAAACGAGGATTTCCAGCAGCACGTGCTTTAAGTTAACCACAGCAAGACGCCGCACAGAGCACTAACAAATACACACCAGCCCATTCACTGATTAATCTTTAAAGAGCCTACCCACTAAAAACTGTACATGAGCTAGGCTCACATACGAGAACAAAGACTGTGTAGTGTCATGATGGAAGATTCTTGCTGATTCATATCAGCCCTTTTCAACTAGTAGCTAAAGCACTTGTCCCTTTTCCCATTCCCAAACCAATGAAAGGTTTGGAAGAGATGTTTGAACTGGAGTAGTTGAAGGTGATAAATCCATGAGTCTTGATTTTCTCTTATTGTGTACATGCAGAAGAGAGGGACAAGCCATCAAGCTCTACACTACGACATTAAATCAGCTCTAAAATCCAAAAAGTTTCTAGCATTGAAGTAATTGTGTACATTTCCCTTCCAACACATACGTAGCACACCCAGTGTATCCTTTTGTAAATGGAAACTATCGCAGGTCATTAAGATGACTGAAGCCAATTGCACCACACTAAAACACAATAAATGCATCACTGCACTTACTTTCAAAATCATTATAAAATGCATAATACCAACTTTCTAAGAACAAAACAAACTTTGAAAATCAGGCACAGAACACATCACAAGTGGTTTTGTTAACAATAAATTCCTTTCTCACTGAAATCTAAATAAGAACATCACTCAAGCACGAGGGGTCTCAGCCTTTGATTAATAATACTTTCCTTTGCCCTGTCTTCAAATTAATTCTAAATGTTTAATTAACGACGAAGACTTACAAAGTATTACAAAGAGCATCAAACAACTGATTCAGAAAATACATGTCTAGAGCTGTTTTGGGCTAAACCTTTTTTCATTGTCTCACTCCATTTAGGCAGAACATTGACAATTATGTGATGCTGCTGTGCAAAGGCAAGGAGTATGAAGACACTCCTCCCTAACATCACAGATCGTCAATCACATTAACGACTGTATCACCCTCTGATTCTCAGTAGTCTTCTTCACCTGAAATTTCATCAAACTTCTACCTAGTTGTGTGTCTGGTAGCATATTTCTTTTCAATGAACTGTTTAAAAGCTGTGGCAGGTGGAGGCTGAGAACCCTGACCAAGAGGGAAATAATAGCCAAGTCGGTCTTCTCCAAACAATCCTTTTTTGGACACATATTGGTCACCTTTAATGCAGTCCTTTTCAACTCACATTCTTTTCAATTCCCCCAAATCTCTCATGAAAAGAAAAATAAAGTGGGTAAAATGCACAGCAATTGTGCAAAGAAAACTTTTTTTTTTTTTTTTTAAACACAAAAGAAAACATCTCTCAGCCTTGCACATCCTTGAAGTTATAAATATTATTAAATCAACCAAGGTTTCAGAAGTAAGAAAAGGAGCAAACTTCTTTGAGGAATCCAGGGAATTTGGATAATATGCTTAAATATTACTCTTCATTTTTCAACTGATCAGCTTTGGAGTAGTGGAATACAGTCTTTGGAGTTCCATTTCTGTCTAATCAACCTTTTAATTACAGAACTGTAAGCAGTCTCCAAGCAAATATAGAGTTTTAAGTTCTCCACCTTTACAGCCTTACATTAAAATAACACACTCCAAATGTTCGTCTAAATCTTTTAAATACCAAAAATTATGGATCTAGTAGTAGCACTCTTTTTAATCTCCGCTTTTTAATCTCTACTTTTTAATCTGATTAAACAAATTGAAAGGCTGATTCTTCCTACTGTGTTTAATACTAGCACTTCCACTAGCTACTTATTTCACAGCAGGAACTGTCTTTGAGAGCACATGCACATTATTACTCCAGATAGACCAGAAGTCTATACAGCATTTCCTAGACAACATTGCTTGTAGCACTTGCAACATCAAAACAGAAAGAACTGTTCTAAATTTTACAGCTTTATTAACAACAGAAACAATATATTAGAGACTGCGTAGCATTTCCAGCAAAGTGTTTCCTTTCACTCAAAGTCACACTTTCAGATTTAATTTACCAATGGTTGGCTCTACCGCATTCTAGAGACCCTAAGATTTTATTTTCCCAGGTTTGGGGGTTTTATTATCAAGCATATTTTCATAAAAAGAAAGAAATGATTATTAGAAATATTAACAGTAGGAAAAAGTTCATTCGGAGATTCCTTTCCTGCCAAACTTAGTGTACCACTTCCTTATTTCAGATGTTACCATGTCTTCAGTTGGTTCCAAAGCCATTAAAACCCTCGTATAACAGGACTCTATTTTTTAATGTGTTCTGATGGGCTCTTTTTTATGGCGGACCTCTACAAGCAGATAACAAGCCATGAGGCTGTTGTGCACCCTTGGCTCCAGCTATAAACACAATTCACATTCAGACCATTTTCTGAACCAACAGAGACCAACTGAGACCATCAATCAAACAAGAAGGAGCACTGGCATTAGTAGAGCTTTCAACAGACACTTCTCATCTGCTGTTTAAAGCATAATGGGGTAAAAGCACTGTTCACTGTTTGAAGACCAGTTGCACAAGTTCTAGAATAAACTTTTCTTTAAACAGGAATAACAATATGAGGTACAAAAGTTAAGTAACTGGTTATTCCTTCAGAAAAGCATTAAAGGAATATATCTGATCAAAAATTGATGCATTTGCAACTCCAATGCGCAATAGAAAGTTGGGTGTACAAATAGGTGTCTGCTGAAAGACAACAACAAATTACATCAACCAAATTGCATGTTCAACAAATAACTTGTTTGGCATTTGAGGGTCTCTGAGTAGGCTTTTGCAGTACAGAAGGTAGATGGTGATTATACTGACTTCTGTAACACTGTATTGAGTGGTACATTAACTGGTAATTAGAAAACTAATTTTGATTTCACCTCTATTTCCAGACTATTCTTTGGCTTCCAAAAATATATCTTGAAAAGCCCATAAAGCAACACCTCTAGGCTTCAGACACATCAGTCTTTGTCTGTTCACATTACTAAGACGAAAAGATGAGGGGAAAAAAAAAAAACACAACTTCATGTATTTTCTCCCTAAGCACTTACTGTTACTTGTGTACTCCAGAGACTGATGTGACAGATGTAACTACTAGAACAAAACACAGAAGACCGGCTTCTGCCACACATCTTTGCACTTTGCTTAGGCATTTTTTCTCCATTTTTCACTTGTGAAAAAGCAGTTATCACACCTGTTCTCATTTAAGTCAATGCAGCTAATTATACAATAAAGATACAATTGTTTATAAAGTTGAGAGCCACAGTACTTTATCAACTATCGATTTCCTTTTCCTTAAAAAGCCAACTTAATTCCAGCTTCCTCCACGTTACCTGTAAATCTACGCAATACGTTGCATGACCTTAGAATCCTAGACCTTCTTTAACACTGAGTTTGCAGTTTAAGCCCAAGTCCTGCATCACACATTGCATGGGTAGACTGCTCGGCCCTAGAGCAGCTCTGCTGATTTCAGAAACTAGAGGTGAGAACTAGAGATGGGAAAATCCCAGGGGTAGGAAGTATGACTGGAACATCTACAACTCTGCTAAACAACAAAAAATAACAGTTCATCACAGTAAGAACTATATTTCACATTTGAAATCGTTACTCATCTAATTACAATCTCATGAAGACCAGAAACAACAAAAAAATCATTACCCTAAACTGTTCATTGATTATTGTAGGTCTCACGTACACAACTAGGTGAAAAGCAAACTCAAAAGCTGGCACTTATCCATTCACTTATGGCTTCAAACAAATTGCTGACTTGCACAACTGCTTCACAGAACACCTGGATGGGAGAGTCAGGACATCCTGTCACATCGCTGCTTCATTGCAAAAATCAGATGTAAAATACATTTACATTGTCATACTGGTACAATAAAGCGACACAGAGAGGCAAAAGATATTAGGCGGCTCTAAAACCCTCTAAAATGTGAGAACAGACTTCAGCTTGTTTGATCCCTTTCAGAGTTTACATGGTACAATAATTTAATGACCCATAATCAAGAGCTTCTAAAAGGAAAAGCAAAAGAAAGCAGTTGATGAACACAAATACATTTTAAGGAAATAGCCTAAGCCAAGAGTAACTAATTGTCAGACTGCACAAAAACTGCCTATTTCCCTCCTTTTGCCTGTTTGCCAGTTAATGCATCCTTTCCCCATTTCATGTTGATGCATGATCATATATAAATAGACATGCCTTTGATGCAACTTGATTTCAAAGAATATCAATTAAGCAGAATATTGGCTTTTCTCTACAGGTAGTTACAGGTTTTATTTCAAACCACAAGTGATACAAGGTTTTCTCATTATTTTGTTTTCTTATATGAAGAACAAATTCAAAAATTCCTTATAGCCTTCAATCATAATCCAATTCCACAAACCTAACTTAAGCAAGACCTATTAAACTCCTATAAAATTTAAAGGGAGGCCATGTCTCAGACACAACCCTATCTTTTTCAAACACAGTTCAGTGCTCATTGCTTTGGTACATTTATTTTCTCTCATTGAAATACATGGGAGGAATGAAGTACCCACGCACGAGTCACTTTCCTGTGACTCCCAAGATTTTTTCCTTCCTTCTTTCTGTCTTTTTTCTTAGAGTACAAGAATTAGACCTCAAAAATTCACAACAGAGACAATGTTACCCAACAACCTTATCATTTTTTTTTTTTTTGCAGGAATCTGGTCATGATTTTGATCACATAGAAAACCCCAAAGTAGGCATCACATGGGATTTCCTCAGATTTCCCAATCCGAAGGCAAATAAACCTTTCATAAATAATTAATATTGACCATGTTAAATAAATTAACCACGTGGTAAATCTACATATAAAACACATGAAATTTTTCCTACATATAGCAATTATCACTGTCAAGGAAATAACTGCCAGTTATCATCGTTATCATCATCACCACAGAAGGTGCCAACAAACAACTGGAACCAGACTCTTTTCTCTGTAAGGTGTTAAGAGCCACAGGAACCTGAAAAGATACTTGTTTCTGCACTATGCATTTGATTTTACGTGGGAACAGCCTAAAACAAATTAAGGGAACAGATCTGAAATACTTTAATGAGCCATATTACAAGTGCTGAACACATTAAAGTAAGTTTGAATACTAGTTATACACTTTTCTTGATATTTGTATCATCATATCTTCATATTCTTAAAGAGATTGCCTACATTTGACTCTTACACAACAGGCTGTCCAACCAACATGATGTCAACACATTATTTTTTTTTTCCAAGACCAGCTCAACAACTATGTGACAAGGTCAAATAGCCTTCTTCCTGTTTTAAATAAGATGAGAATTTTGTCAATTGCACTTTCAAAGTGCAAAAGCATTTCAACATTGATCTGCACTCCACCAAAAGCTAAAGCGTGACAGATGCCTTCACAGTAATTGCCAATCAGCCTCAACATAGCAGCTGAAAAACACAATACATCACTTTGATCTCCTCAGCTATCAAAGTATTCACAATCAACAAATCTGCATGAAGAATATGAAATGTGCAACATTCCCAAAACCTGTCTCCATGGATCTTAAATATGATAATGTATATTTTGTTCATACTTCATAAAGCATTTCAAATCCTTTATTATGCATATGAAAGGATACGTTTTAGCTCGCAAGAAAAATAAACACGGAAGATGTTTTGTATTTTAGAGACATGTGAGTTTCCATCGGATAACATAGGTGAAATAATCGTTTAGAAAAGCCTGAATTGCTTTGAGGGAAAGACATTATTACAGAACATGCTTAATTAAGTCCCTCTGCTAACCTTGTAAAATGAATACCTTGTTGAATTAGACTACAGGGAAATAAAGCATGCATACCAGCTCCACGTGCGTAAAACAAAACGCAGCTAAGAGGAGATGACTTACATTTTGCTGGTAGGTCATATCCACACGTAATTTTTGCTTGTCCAGTCTCACAGCCACTCAGGTTGCGGCATTCAGCAAGTAAGCAGGGCCCAGCAGCTCTGTGTATACAGCCGTCCACTGCAAAAGCAAACCCAGAACAATTTATTTATTAAAAAAACATTTTTTGTGCATTCAAACTGCGTGTGACTGGCATTCAAATAAATGCATGGCCACCACCATTTACTGTTCATTTTTACAGGTACAGATCTACAATCAGACATCCAAGTACAAACAAACATTTTTTCTGCCAGAAACAGTCATTGGAAATTAAAATTTCCATAGTAGAAAGTGCTTTTATTCAAGGCTCAAATAAATTCCCTCTTTCTATTATGACAAT
Organism: Centrocercus urophasianus; assembly: GCF_019232065.1. Lineage (NCBI taxonomy): Eukaryota > Metazoa > Chordata > Aves > Galliformes > Phasianidae > Centrocercus > Centrocercus urophasianus. The sequence continues at coordinate 98,413,274 of NW_024884142.1, forward strand.
AACGTTGATTCCCAGATAAATACCAAACTCTTTTTCTCTACATAGCTCTGATTCTTCTAGAACTATGCAGGCCAGTTAATGTCAATGTCCTGTCAAGGCCTTAAACAAAAACTCCATGAAATAACGCTTATGGGTTCACGAACTCAAAATTTACAAAAGTACTTTCTTTTGACCTTTATTCTTTCCTTTTTCTTTTTTGTTTTGCATGATCCGTGCAATATTCTGGAGTTAATTAAATAATAATTACTAAAGGTTGCAATTGCAGCTAAGTATGCAAGAAAATTAGTTGAGTGCATAGATCTTTTTACCCTTGGGAAGCAGCAAAAGAATAGTAGCAGTAGCAAAGGCAAAAAAAAAAAAAAGGCTGCTGGCACAGCATTTCTGCCCACTCAACATGCAATCAAAGAAATCATTTACTGTAATTATGGAAAAAAAGTTAAAGAAAAAGGAAACAAACAAAAAAAAGGAAATGCTGTGTGCACTGACACAGTAGCTACATGAAGGCCCTAAGTCAGCAGCAGCCATGAAGATCCACTACAAGAAATAAGCGTTGCATGAATTACAATTCAATTCAGAAAAGTTACAAAGCTGAAGAATAAAGGCTGAACAAATTCCTGCTTATACAAGAAAGATAGATTCTATTTTTGTGTTGTTCAATATTTTATTTCATATTTAACCAGTTCGAAGCTACACCAATTCCCAACAGCACTTTTGAAACAATTAAAGCAAGAAAGGGTCTGAAAAGCCAAGTTCAGATGGGATTTCAGGAAACGCACCGACTCTCAGGACTGCCTGCGTGCCATTCCCCGTGGAGGCACAAAGACTGGCAGCACAGCACAAGGCTTGGCCATCTGACCGCTCACTGCCAGCCAGGCTGCAGGGAACTTCAGGAGCTCCCTCACCCGTGCCACCTAAGCCATGATGCCAAGTCTTATTATTCTACCTCAGCTGAGTTTTCCTTCTTCGTGTACCCAACAGCTCAGCTCAACAGACTGCGAGATGCTAATGCAAGAATTACATTTTGTAACCTCCAGGGAAAAAAATAAAGAATGCTGGAAATCTCTCCCATGCTCATAACATCATATTTAATTATTTTAGCTTAATTACGAAATGCTTTTCCAAACCAAACAGGATAAGTAAACCAGAATGCGTTGAAACCTCAACTGTATTTTTATAAGCAGTGCCACCACAATCCTTACCAACATTAATATTTCCTGAGACATTAACATAAAAACAGCGTTAATGCTTAGCACTGCACTTAAGCTGCAGTCCTCAATGAAGGACTTCTTTCACCTCAGAAGCACCGGACAAGAACTCAGATGCACACAGTCCACAACCCTCAGCAGTGGATGAAGCATTTCCAACCCTGAGCTATTTCTTTTCCTGAGCTGCTGGGCAACCTCACCTGCCCTTGTCTATACAGTTACTCGTTCAGACACCCTCTCAACCAAATCATCTCGATAAACCAACTTCTTTCACCCCAAAGCACATTCGGTTTAAACCAGGTCCAGCTCAGAGCACAGCCAAGCAAAAGAACATGCAGAAAGGAGTCGCCGCCTCCCATGGAGAAGCAGAAGCATAGATTTACCTCGTCCAAACCCACAGTACATTAGCAAACCCAGTAGGTTAATAAACCACGTGCCAGATCAGCTGTGATGGCCAACAGAGAGTCAACTCCAGCTCCCCATCTATAAACAACCTCAGGAGGGAAGAAGCAGGCTCTCAGCGAGCACACAGCTGAGGTACAGATGGCCCATCGCTGCTTGGCTCTCCACAGCTCCACACGCAGCCTTTCTGATTGAAGCAACCTCCAGCAGGATGAAAAGGTAATTGAAAAAAAATTGAATTCTTAACTGAGGCAAATCAATTCTATCATAGCCAATTCTGACATATGACAAGGAAAATGGAAGACATCTGCCAAAAACAAACAAATAGAAGTTCATGCTTCTCTCATAAAGATGGCTTAACAGAAAATGATTGAATACTGTGGACAGGCGTAGATGGAAACTCAGACATTAGCATTTGATATACTTCAGTGACTCCACAGAAGAATGACTTCTTTTAAAGATATATAAATAGAATTACCATTGTCTAAATAAAATATTTCTTCTATCATGACTTATTAAATACTTTCGCAGAGATGACCTTCGATCTACATATGCATATAGTATGATGAGAACTCAATAAATCATGCTAGAAACATTCTGTATGTCCAACAGTATATCCAGTATGTAACACAACTTTGATAATTCTTCTAGCAACAACCCAAGCAGTGAAACATCTTACCAAATTTGAACACTCTGCATAACATAAAGAAAAACAATTGGCAAAGATAGAGTAGATGAGCAAATCTAAGTGCAGTGCTTCAGCCTGTGCTAAAACATGCCTTAGCTGTATTAATTCAAAAAGACACAGGGGGAAGGCACAAAACATTCACGTGAGATACTTCGGTTTCGGGGGAAAACAATGGCCAAAGATATAATGTTACCGTGTAATAAGGAGGAAGAGATTTACGTGATAATGGTGGCATGCTGCCCAATTACTTTTGTAAGAAAGAGAACAACGTTTGACATATTGGTTTCAAATACTTCATCTGTACCATCAGTTTGATGTATATGTGCTCCTCTGCGTTTTTCAAAACAGATTTGGGAAACATTAAACCACAACCCACTGTTCCTTTCCTGGAATTACTGTGCACAACTAGCAATAAAAACCCAGGCACTTCATTTATGCTCAAATCTGACTTGCATCTTGTGACAGAGGTAAGAAATTATGCAATATCACCATTTTCTACAACCAAAGAGAAATGCCCTTTAACTCAGAAGCTATCACTCTGTTCAGTTAGGCTATTTTCTACAGCTTGCATTCCCGTCCAGACGTATGGAAATCACATATATACACACACATCGGGTCATTTACATTCACAAGCGAGCTGTCATTTCACAACTACAAGGAAAGGCGTGGGAAAACCCCACAAACAAAACTATCAGTTCTAACTGACAAGAAGCCCCACCTCTGGCCTGCATGCCAAACCTTTGGTATTTTTAAGTCCTGGCAAGAACTGAGAGCACCATTTCACCCTGCCTTGGCTGGAGAAGCACATGGAAAGGTTCTTTCCCAGATCTTGACACATTTATAGGAATGATATTTTGAGGGATGAAGAACAGCTCAAGGGGCTTGAGATTTAACTGTATACTTCAAGCAGTTCATGCTTGCATAAAGCTATTACAAACCCATTGCAACTTTTTTCATTAAAAATAGTATTAGCAATCACATTGCACGCATCCATAAGTTTTAGGAGCCACTGGGGACAGCACTTTGTTCTCCCAACAATTGAGCAGAAGCCCTTAATGAAGAAAAACTCCTTCCAAAATGCTGCAATCAATGGCACTGGATGCACAAAGAAGTCACCTCAAAATAACCGCTTAAGATACATGGAAATAATCAAGTTTCAAAATAAAACTCCCCGGCAAAATGAGCATACTATAAAACCAGTGAGTTCTTAAAAACACTGGAATCCTTGACGTCTTTCTACATCACTAAAAGATGCTAAAAGTTATGTTTTTTCTTATTTAATTTCTTGTAAAGCAAGTGTGTTTGTTCTCCAGAATTAAAGGGTTAAAGTTACATAGTAAAAAGTAGCTAATTTACAACATAGAATAAATCTATTTCGTATAGAAAATCTCTTAAAATTGCAAATGAAGCAAAAGCAAAGGAAACAGAGAATTAAGGGTATCGTGGGATGCTGCTTTAAAAAAAAAAAAAAAAAAAAAAAAAAAGATCTCAGCAAAACCAATCTTGCGGTGCAGATGGTAATAAAATAGGGTAAGGTAATCAAACACCACAGCAAATAATCCAAAATTCCCCTGGTAATAATAAGCCCTAACTTCTTTTGTGACCTTGCATCTGAGTCTGGATAAATTGAAGCTGTGGTGTAAACAACATATGCAGACTTGTTTTTTGAGAAACTCTGAAAACTCATGAAAACATGCTCTTTTTTCATAGTAATTCCTGTTCTCAAGACCTTCAAGACCTTTATTCCTGGTTTTCCACCAGAAAATTCAGGAGATTTACTTATTTCGCAAGTTAACCGTGCACAATTGATGGATGACGCCTTGCCATTCTTGCACATGGCAGATGCCAGGAGTGAGAAAGGAAAACAAAAACCAAACGAAAATATCATTTTAGCAGATATATTGCTAGGGACACGCAAGAAGAACCCGGTGCGCCCTGCCTGCAGCAGGCCTCTGCTACACGCACCCCAACTACCTGTGGGCCTTTCAAAACAGCTCACTACAAAAGCACACATGGCAACAACAGCAACCCTGCAGAAGTGCTCAAGCGCCTCTAGAAAGTTCACTGGACTCAAGTTCTGGGAAAGGCACAACTGCACCTCACTGACTGCTGTCAGGGGGAAACAAATCCGCCCAGCGAGACACAGCAGCTGCTGGTGTAATGAACGAAGGTGGGATCTCACAAAGATTACAACACAGATGCCAGTCGGCCGCCGCCGCTAGAAGCGGCAGTTTGTATTACAGAGATGGCCTGTGCCGCTGGGGAGTTTAATGAGCTGAAGATTTTTAATCAATGCGCTGGTTTATAGGCCTCCAACATAATTAATTTTAAATACTTAGCATTTAGACAGTACTTTCTAGCCAGGGTCCAAAAGAATTAAAAGCAAGATCTGACTTTGCCTTAAAATTCTCCATTCGAAAAACAAAAACCACAGATGAACCATGTATTTTGAGATGGCTGTTTCACTGAATTAAGTTCCTGTCCCACCGCAGACATTCCGACTATATAGTTCCTGAAATACTTCTGTTTTCAGACATTCTTAGTGCCCACTTCTGAGTTAAAACAAGACACAACTGAGATCTTAAAATCCCAAAGCTTAAGCTATTGGTTGGGTGTCTGTCTTCACTTCAAAATCAACATTTGAGATTGCATGAAGGGCCTTAACACAGCCAGAATTAAAGCTGCAGGTGCACTCAGCGCCAATCACTGAATCACAACACAGAGGGAGTTTAACATAATAATAATCATGACCATTAGAACCCTTACTGCTGTACCAACAGCAAGCATCAAGCCTACTTGAAACAATGGCATCTGTAAGCACTGCTGCAATATCGTCTCCAGGAAACTTACATTTCAGAACATAGTTTAGATGGAATACTTCACATTTACTACTAAAAACTAACAGTTTTTGCCTGTTCAGGTGAAGAGAGACAGAAATTACATTTTAAACACAACTCAATGCTTTATGAAAATGCTGTCCTTAGCTTGGATGGAGTTCACATCAAAAGATAACAAAAGCAGCTGCAAGGTCCTACCCAAAGTCCTTGCTAGAGAATGACAAGACATGTGGAAATTAGGAAATCAATGATTCAAAATAAAACTCAACTCTGCTAAACATTAAGCATGTGCTGTATTTATTGCATACAGCCAACCATTCATATTTTGAAGAAGTAACAGTAGTAAGCTTGCATTTTCTGACAAACCTTTTCTTCTTCGGCATAGCCAAAAAACTTGGGATATCAGAAACTCAAATCAAAAGTACGCAAAAAGCCAAGTAGACGTTGTGCTATCACACTAACGATTACTAAATTCCTCCCAACTAAGCAATAAATATTGCTCTCATTTCATCTCGTACTTAGGACATCATCTTTCTCGGTCTCTGAGAGCTCCGCTTCGATTCTGCGGAGTTATAATGTCAATAGGATTCACACTTCTGTCAGCCCACTCGAGCACCATAAGGGCTCTGAGAAACACGGGTCTGAGAAACCTGTGTGAATGTCACACTTTTGGCAGTAAAAAAAGAACTAGGAAAGCCTCCAACAGTGGTTTTCCAATTTTTCCCAGTCCAAAATCCTGACATTAAGGCATGTGTGAAAGAACCGCTCACTTCCTTTTAATTGTGGTAATGTTGAGACACCTGCCACACCACAGTCTTCTACAAATGGAACTGAGACAGCTAATTCTGAAGAACTTCCCTGCAGTAAGCAGAAAGACTGCGTGTTATTGTTTATTCAGTGAGAAGCTGAAGTCTGGTGAAATTTCAGGTTATTCTATGCTATTCAACCGCTTCAGTTTGCGTTCATCTGCACTTGATTCCAACTTCTGGAATCGACATCTCTTACCTTTAAAAGCTGCAGGATTTTTTTTTTAATGTGGTATCATCCTGAAGAAATAAGGCTGGAGACTCCAAAATCCCTTCCTCAGCCAATAGGGCAGTGCCAGTACTTCCCTTCTACTGAGTCACAAAGCCTTAACTACACCTCACTGCTTAATTCCTGCATTTCCACTCATGCTGGTGTGCAATTACTACAGATACACGTTATTAAAAACTAAAAACATGGAACTGCTTAAGAATAGGACTGTGTAGAGAAAAAGAAGTGAGACAGGGATAGGGAAAGAGGATGTGTACCCCCACCCTCCCCAGAGACAGGAAACTGAGCGTGTAAGTTTGTGTTGCTCTGTCTATTCTGGAGATGTACACACAATTCTGATAGCTAAATATGCACCTTCAGTTTAGACAGCCACCAATATCCTGGGCTGCATCAGCAGAGGGGCGGCAGCAGGGAGAGGAAACGGATGTGTCTCCCTGCTCATGCATGCCCACCTGCAGTACTGCATCCAGGACTGGGCCCCCAGCACAAGAGGGATGTTGAGATGTTGGAGCAGGTCCAGAGGAGGGCACAAAGACACTTAGAGGGCTGGAGCTCCTCTCCTATGAAGAAAGGCTGAAGGAGGTGGGCTGGTTCAGCCTGGAGAACCTGGGGAGACCTCACTGCAACCTTCCAGGACTTGAGAGAAGCTTATAAGTAGGAGGGGGAGAGGCTTCTTACATGGGTAGATAGGTCAAGGAAGAACAGTTTTAAAGTAAAAGAGGGAGGGACTTGGATTGGATGTCAGGCTGCCCGGACAAGCTGTGGATGCCCCATCCCTGGAGGTGTTCAAGCCTGGGTTGGATGGGGCAACATGATCTAATACTTGACCTAGCAGCTGGCAACTCTGCACACAGCAGGCAGGTTGGAACTAGATGATCTTTAAGGTCCCTTTCCAACCCAAGCCATTCTATGATTTTATGATTCTAACATACAGAATGTATGTAACTCAGCAACACCTTGAAATTAAATCAGGTAAACAGTTGGGGAGATGTCATCAGAACTCCTTTTTTCCTTCTATCATGACCCCTTGCAAGTTAGGCTCCGTTTAACACTTATTTAACGTCAAACAGAAAGTCAATGCCCACCTGCAACAAAGCTCACAGCCTCCTTCAGCCTCTCCATGCTGTCCTTCCTCAGTACACACCTCAGTGCTTCCTTCTTTCGAGCACAAACTCACAGCAAATAACCACGCTGTTGTTTTTAAAATCTCACTGCAGCTCTTTGTTGTCATGATGTCATTAAGCTATTGATGACACTACACTGCTGCTGGGATATCAGCCTCTGTCTAGTGCATAGAACTGCACAGTCTATTTTTCCTGCCGCACTGTTCTGAAACATAAAGCTAAACTCTGAGGAGCACTAAAGAAACAAGGAGATAAAAAGATCAAAAACGCTCCTGGAAGGACAATGAAACTCATGTTAGAAAGAAAAGAAAAAAGTCGTTTACTGGTGTTACGATGCTGCATGTAAACGAAACAAGCCTTGTTCAAAAAGATACTGGAGAGACACTCCATCCCCATCTCAGCACCCTATTTCACACAATGGCCAAAGGCAAATGCTTAAAAAACAGAGGTTAAGAGCAGAAAAAGCAGTTACCAGTGCTTCTACAAAACATTCTTAAACTCTGCTGTACTGGCTGCTTGCAAATGTAGCAGGATGTCTTTTCTACACACCCCTGATACGTTTTCCTTTATGGCTTCTTCAGTGAACGTTTTGTGAGCATCTCAAGCTCAGACATGCATTTGAATCTTCCATCTTTATGCAGTCCTCCATGTAACGAGGACAGAATCATTAGCAAAGAAATAAATAATACTGATTTTTCTATGTGCAAGCACGCAGCTAGCCTAGAAGAAAAGAACGAAAGCAGAAAAAAAAAAAAACCTGTGAAAGATCTGAAGAAGTTTTCTGCTTGCTTTTTTGCCCATTGATAATGCCCACAGACAAGGAGGCTGCAGTGGCATGCTTCATTACTTGCAGATGTTTCAAAAATACTATGGGCCACTCATGGCAGATGACTTACATTAAACTGCAGTAGGTATCTGCATACTCAGAGTACAGTTATTAGGCAGTAATCACACAGTGATTATACAAATTTATTCACTATGATCAGCTAACAGTTGTCAGGCATGGGTCAAGGATTTAGAGAGAACAGGCGACCGTGTAATAACTGTACAATGACTGTGTCAATGGGAGCCTTCTGTGTGCATTCGCACAGTCCAACAGGCTCCTGGCACGTCTTTCCTAGGAGTTGCACAGGCACACTGTAAATACAACAATACCTCAGTATAACTACTTTTTTCCCCACTGAAAGCTAGGGGATGAGATCCAAGACCTCCTCTTCACACAGACTATGGAAGCAAAGGCACTATCACATATGCCTTTTTAATTCGAGAGCCTGAAAGCTTCTGTATTAAATTACAGCTTCTAACTTAAAGTAATTAAACCAGACACTGTCATGGGGATTTCACTTTAGTTATGGGGGTGCACCAAGAGCGTTACGCTGCTGGAGAAGACACTGAACCTGAGGAGACCAAAGCAATACTTGATGCGGGGTGAACAGCAACACATCCCTTAGAAAACTGCAAGAGAAGGCTGGGCAGGTCTGCAGAGGAAAAGCTTTTATGACCCAGGATTTCAAATATTATGCTTTAAACAGTTTTTAATGAACTTCTCAATAGCTATCTTTTCCCTTCCCCTCTCTAACCCATAGAGGTCAGCTCAACTATTTAGCATCACAGTGAATCTCCTGGCAGGTTTAAGCAATGCATAAGCCACAAGAGAGGAGAAAAAGAAGCTCCTATAGAAAAAGTTAAGTCACAGAAGGCAGCGGCTCCTTAGTAAAATCTAGTTTCACAGACGTCCCTTCATCAGTGAGGCATTCTGTTGTCTCAGCAGGTAGCCGTTTTTGCACAGGTTACACAGCCTTCACACAGACCTTTCCAAATGGACAAAGTTCTCGAGATAGACTGAACTCAGTGAAAAAAATATATATGTACAGAGCAAGCACTGAAACAGTGTTCAAAGCGACCAACACTGACAGTCACATTACCAACTTAAGCTTTTATAAAGCACAGACAGTTCCGCTCTAAATAAGAAAATACTATTAACAGCAAACTTAAGATGCCTCTTTTGCATGGATTATTACTAAGTCCTCTTAGACTAGATTTTTGCTTTTATTTTTAGATACAGATACACAGTAAAATAAAGGAGTTGGCTTGAAAGTTAGCCACAATAACATACAAACAACCAAAACACAGGGCTCCTAGGAACACAGATTTAGGGCAGCAGCAGGAGCAGATAAAGGAGCAGGACTAAGTAGCAACAAAGGAATATCCTCTTGCTTGCAGTAAGGCTTAACTAGCTATAGAAATATTGTGAATTATTTACTGAGCAGTAGCTGGTTTTCTTATTTCCTGGACGGTTTTCACTTGTGCTAATTTACTTTTAACCTGAACCACTGGTTGAGATGCTTCTCAGTCTGCAATCACAGAATCCTCTCAATTTAAAGTGCTGTTTGAAGCTAGATTAATTAACAGTATTAATTATATAACAATTGCCTAGCAATAGGTAAATCCAATTGAACACATTACAATGCGTTCAAATGGAATAAACACAAGGGAAGCAAAAGGTAAACACTAGATTAACTGGAAAATGACGTATGAAAAAGATTCTCGCAGCCAGCGTTTTAACACAAGCATGACAAGTGGGACTGAAGAGTCTCAAATATTTCACTTCTTTGTTGAGAAGGGATGGAAAATTGTATGTGCAACACATCTAAGACAAACGCCTGCCAAAGAAGATCTAGGACACACAATCAGAATTCAGAAACACTGAATTACCAAATATTTTCCAGCGACATGCTAAAAGTGTCACACAGTCTAAGTACAATTTCCCCTGTAAAAACAATGTCATATCCTGACAGCCTCATGCAACAAAATATAGAAGAAAAACTATTTACTGTCATTTGCGTGCCAGATTTCATTGCAGAATCTGACAAATCTATTAAAGAAATGTTAGAAGCATCAGTAGAACTTTCACACATAATTCATGGCGCAGAGAGTAAAGGGGTTAAGCCCCCATTCCTTTGTCTCTGTCAGTCAAGCTGTTTCCAAGGTAAATGGAAAAGCACTGTACTAAGCCAAAATATACAAATATATTCATAATGATCAAATGGAATTTCAATGACTGCATGGGCACAGTTAGAAAAGAGCAAGAGTAACAACTTTTTTTTAAAATAATATATTTAAGATTAGAAGCAGCAACAAGATAATGGAAAGTGCTGGATAAAGAAATGCCTCCCACTGTACTCGTTTTGTTTTGCAGCGCTATCACTTTGAACAAAAACAATTTAAGAAGCAAAAAGGAGAAGGACGCAAAGCCTAATAATAGCAAGTGACCTTTCGAGTTAATCGAAGGCTGCGAATCCAGAAGTTGCACAGCGAACCTCTCTGTGCTGCTCACCACCCTGCCCTCCACGGGGCCATACCCCAACAGGCTGCTTAATCAAGTCCCACACAGCTTTCTTTAACCTACAAGAAAGGTAAGGCTGCAGTTAATGAACTTATTACTTATCTGAGCTGGCTGCAGCCCTCCTTACGTTCCGTGAGTTGTGGGAAGAGGAATTAAAGTAGTAAGCACAGCTTAAATTATCATCTAATAGTTTCTGAGTAAGAAACAAGACATCCCACTCAGCTGGCTATATCTACCAGTTCGGTAATTCTGGTAATTCCCTTCTAAATAACTTTATGTTTGCCCTAAAACGCTACTAAAGGAGAGATAAGGAACTGAAGAACTAAAGAGCTGGTTAATCTGTGTAGCATCATTATGTATTATTTAGTTTAATATCTTCTTGTAGTAAATACAAAATCATTACGTGCCATTTTCTTCAAGAGAATGTTGTAGTGAAATTGGTGTTGCAACAAAACCATTAAAATATAATAGTGTACACAGAAATATGCTACTGATTAGCAAGGAAAAATATGTAATTATAGCCACAGTGTGGGACTCAGTTGGCTGGTGCTTTATTGCGTACTGCCTTGGAAGACTACTTGGCTGCCAAAGCTAATGAGGAAAATACTGAGTTGTTACTTCCAGTTGTACTAGAGGTTTTTGTCTCGATTTTATTGACATTTATAAAGTGATCATCACATGTAACAAACAAGCCCCAGTGCCAGCACTGTGAGCTGCAGTTTACAGTAATTAAAGAGTAAACAGCGTCAATCCCATAGCAATGCTCCACGGCTGTGCAATTCTTTAGCAGAATTTTTAAGAGGTAATTCTGAGCAATAGTATCTCAACTTCTCCATGGTTTGAGCAAAACAATGCAAGAGTGCCGAAAGACAACTTCAAAAAGGCAAAAGCAACTCAAGGTTAGCCCATTAAAGCCGCAGCAGACAGTCAAGTGTGCGCATGTACAATATAGAAAAGTGGTTTGGACAAAAACACGTTTGATCATAAGTAGAAAGACTGAGCACTGTAAATCCTGTGATGCCGTGTCACACTTAAGTACCCACATTTTCCTTTCCACTTTGCATTGAAGGGTGAAAAAGGAGTGCATTTCTAGCATTTTACAGAGAATACGGAAAGTCCAAGTTTACAAAGTTCACAGAGAAATCAAAACAGCAGGAAGTTGATTCATTTCTGAGTTACGTCAATTTTATTAAAATTATTTCATTAAAATGACTTTTTTTCTTAGCTATCTGTGGTTCACATCTAAAATACAGCCTGATACCTTTAGAAACAAATGATCATTATAATCTGCCAATGAATAAAGTTGAGAAGGCATACAGTGCTGGCCGTATCAAAGCTCCTACTGTACCAGTGACAGACCCTGCAGAGGACATCCTTTAGATACAGGACCTCTGTATTAAAAAATAATAATTCTGAGCAGTTTCTGACAAACACAAATAAATTTCAACTTCAAATTATTATTCCACCTATGGTCAAAAAGTCTACTTTTAACACTAGCTGTGTGTACATACTTTCCTATTGTTTAAAGGCAAACTTGTAAATAAGAAGTCATAGATGGAATTGTGAGAAGAAGCCAAGGTGAATTCAGCAAGGAAGAATGGAGACATTTCCTACTTGCCAACTGCCACCCAACACAAAGGCTACATTAAGCCCACATATTTTTCAATCAAATCTAGCACTCGGGTTTCTTCTTCATTAGCAAACACAGAGGACCAATAAGAATGCATCTGTAGAGTAAAACAACTGATGCTGAGACCCTGTAGCGTAAGCACTGTGCACATTTCATGATGTTTACTGGTGGTGGTGAGGTTTTCGTGTTGTTTACTTAGAGAAACTGGGGCTACCTTTGGTGGGGCTAGCTCTAGTCTAGTGGTGGAGGTGTTCAAGGAACGTTTGAACACTGTGTTGAGGGACATGGGTCAGTGAGAGCTGTTGGATGGATAGTTGGACTGGATGACCCTGTGGGTCTTTTCCACCCTTCATGAGTCTGTGACCCATGGGCTGAATGCCAGCTTTCCAGCAGAATGCATTAGGGTCACATCTTCCAGCCTACTTTGACCCCAACAAAGCCTAGCCTATGTGCACCAAGCCACCCAGCGATGCTGAATAACAGCGGTGAAGGCAGTCGGGATTTTCATCAAAAGCATACTGTAGGCTCCAAGTGAAACACCTTCGTCAATGCACCCTTCAAACATTTTTAATTGGAAAATTACTATTAAAAAAAACAATTCCAAAAGAAATATTTGAATTTTTGTGGATTTTTAGCAGTGCATGAGAACTTGCAAGTAAATGGGGAAAGCCTCAATTCTTAAACTGCAATAAAGCAAATTTCTGCTTTATGAGAAGGTAACAGTTTCTTTACTGAGCTCAAACAATGTGCACGAATCGAAATTCAGGAGATTCAAGCAACAACTCACAGCAAACCCAAACAGTGCCCTAGCCATGCACAGAAGTCAACATGATTGGATATTCATCCCTTAAGGTCTTAGTTGTAAACAGGCACTAACAAACAACCGAGCAATGGCAGAAGAAAAACATTCAACAGTCACCCTAGGGTACAGGCATAAACAAGCCTTAGTATGACTAATATGTTCTGCTTGCAGTGATGTTAAGGATGCGGCGTCTGGAAGCAACGAGACCAGGGGAATGATGGAGAAGCTCTTCCAGAGCATCGAGATGACTTACACAAATGATTTCATGCCATAGTTACTTCTGATGGGAAGGCAGCTGAGAAAAGTAATCCCCTCTCCCTTTACAATATCAGACATAAAACGTTACAGGCTAAGTACTCGTGAAATACGCACACCTCTGATCTAATTGAATCAGCAAAATACATGACTGTGCAGGTGAAACACTTTGTGAGAGCCTCCAGAAGAACTACAGCTAATTTATAATCCTACAGCACAAGTATTCTGTGTGTTTCAGTGTTTCCTAAATCAGACTGCAAAGACAAGCTCATCACGGTCCTATGGAAAGATGGCATCTTTTGCATCAGAAAGGAGACATTTTAGACTTATTAATACTACTCATGTATTTCATTTTCAGCATAGGATAGGAGAATAACTTTGGCTGGATTTCAGCACAGAATAGGAGAATAACTTTGGCTGGATGGGACCCTGGAGGTCAGCCATAGTCAGCCTTCTATTAAACAAACGTGTGGATGAAATAGATCTGCCTTTTGAAGTGAAGAAAACCTATAGAAAAAGTTGAGAAACTATTCTGCCATCTAAACTCTTTTTATTGTTATTTATTTTTTTACTAATTATGTTTATGCTCCAGGGTGAAACAACACCCAACACCTACATGTTATTGAAAATAAATGTTTTTCAGTTCTTAAGGTGGAAGAATTAAAGCTAAACAATAATTGGCACAAAAGGCTCACACGAAAACAGTCCCAAGATGACACCATTCAGCCTGGCCAGGCACCTATTTGTGGTGATAGCAAGAACCACAAAAAATGGGCGTAGCTTAAATGCTAAGCAGGATGAAAGTTTAACCTGACAAGTATAAAGCAGATCTAAATACTTCAGTCAGACCTCCGTTGTGGAGGCCAGACTATTAGCTGTTATCTGCACAACAAAGTATGCATAATATGGGCAGGCACTGTAGGGAGAGGGATGAATGCAAAGGTTCTTAATGAAGGGTAATTTAAAGCCTCAAGTATCTCAATATGTAACGTAGAATGATTTAAAAAAAATAAAAAAAATAAAAAAAAAAGAGGCTGGCTCTCTTAACACAGATTTCAACAAAGTACCAAGACCTGGATTCTCTATCCTTTTATTTTTCTTAATTCTACACTTCCTTTGCAAGCAGAAATGGGTTTTTTTGTAACTACCTCTTCTAATTAGAAGGGAAACTTCTTGATCTATTGACCTATTGCACAACATGATTTTAATTAGTTAACAGTGGCACGCAATACCAGAGTTTAAGTATTGTTTTGCCTGAACAAATCTATTTGCCCGATAAAAGTATTCATATAAACAAACCAATAAAAATATTTCTTAAAATATTTCTGTATAAAATCCAGTGGGATCTCATTGCTTGCTGGCCCGAGTGAAGCAAAAGGGTGAGAGAGACTCTCACAAGCTTCCGAAAGGCTCCATGGCTCCAATGAAATACACTGCCTATTTGATTTTTTGCTTAAAATTAATAGAAAATTGTCTGTCAAATACCAATATAATTATCTTTCTCCATTCTTATGTGCATGTCAGCACAGATACAGATATTACAGGAATATTTGTTTTGAATAGAAATCTCATTGAGCAGTGTTTTACAGACCAGACATAATTTGAATGCAAGAGCTTTCATAACATCAAAACAACTCCTCAAGGCTCTGCACAGCTTTTTATTAGAGTATTTTATGTACTTTGCAAAGGAGACCAATATCAAATAAGGAAATAGAGATGGGAAACTGAGGGTCAGGCACTGCATGGCACTTTCAATACTTTCCAGAACCTCGTATGTCTCCAGCAACTCCCACCAATCCAGTCTCCCCCCCTCATAGTCTAAACTCAGTTCCCCCGTGCCCTCAGCTTGTTCTCTTTTTGTTGCTGTCCAGGTAAGAGTCAAAGCACTGCACTCAATCTGAAATACCAGCCAGGCATTTGATGCTAAGAAAACATATAATGGTTGAACCTCCACGAATTTCCCTACCTGAAGGCATGCATGAGGTTCTCTCTGGACATCAATTTTCAGAAATGTGCAGGAAGATCTACTTATTTTGAAATCTGCAACCCTCTATCAAACACATCTGCACAACCAGGGGATCAAATAACACATTGAGAATTAATTAACAGTAGGAAACAGGCAGCAAGCTGACAGCACAAAGAAACCAGAACACGAGCGTTTTAAAATATTCAGCCTGATCATACAGAATGGGGCAGAAGCAATGAGCAAATGGATAATACCACACGTTTCCTTTCCAGTTGGACAAGAAATCCCTGACAAAACTGTCTTTGGCTTCAAGGAGCCCAGGATTCCCTTTAACAGTCTGCCCATCTGTGAATGAGTAAGCGAAGCATGTGCACCTGTGGTCACAACGTTTATGAAATACAGCACAGATCATGGATGTGACTGACAAGATGACGCAGCGATCACCAGGTTTGAACTTCCACCCATTGCATTTATGGGTTGAATATTGACTGAGAACTCATTCAGTCTTTTTTTTTTTCCCCTGTGTTCAGCAGATCCACTATCAAATGGGAGATGAGTTAGTGTTGCAAGCGCGAAGGCAACAAAATAGCTCTATGAGACAGCATTTGCAGCTTGTTTAGGTGCTGTGGAGTTGATCATTACAAAACTATTGACATCCTCTTTATACTTCAAATAGCTACCCCAGGAAAGCACAGAATAAAAACTGAAAAGAAAAAAAGCTCAGATAGCCATGTTCAATCCTTCCCTTCTATTATTCATAAACCTGTGGGTTTTAGAGGAGAATATAATTATTCAGAGATACCAGAGAAACCTGGCCTAATTAAGTTTTAACTCTCAGAAATCAAGAGGTAAACTTTTTCTCTGCAAACATGGGGCCACATTTAAGCAGCATTTCTTCTAAAAAACCTAATCATCTTTGGTAACTCTACAACATATTTAGTCTGAAATTTGGCCATAACTAGTCTTTTCATCCAAGTGGCCAACCAGCCTGCTTCACTACCAGTCATCATAAAATTACAGAACAACTCCTGTTGGAAGAAGCCTACAGCACCATCCAACTCCAATCTCTTGCCTCGGACAGGGGCACTGGGTAGTGCTGCCCAGGACCGCATCCAACCTGGCCTTGAGCACCTCCAGGGATGGCATATCCACAGTTTGTCTGGACACCAATGCCAGTGCATCACTGAAAGCACTTCCTCCTGAAACCCATTCCCAATCTCCCCTTTAAGTTTAAAACGATTCCCCCTCGTCCTGTCTATCTAGCCACATAAAAGGTTGATTCCCTTCCTGATTACCAGCTGCTTTTAAGAGCTGGAAGAACACAATGAGGTCTTCCCTTCTCCAGGTTGAACGAGCCCATCTCCCACAGTCTTTCTTCATAGGAGAGGTGCTCCAGCTCTGAGTATCTTTGTGCCCTCTTCTGCACCCGCTCCAACAGCTCTGCACTCTTCTTGTGCTGCGGGCCCCAGGCCTGGATGCAGTACTGCAGGTGGGGCCTCACAAGAGCAAAGTAGAAGGGGACAATCACCTGCTTCGCCTTGCTGCCACCTCTCTTTTGATGCAGACCAGGATATGGTTGGCCTTTCAGGCTGCATCAATCTGTAACGCTTCCCCTTGACCACGGCAACCTGCAGAATCCTCTGACGAATTAAGAAATCACTGCAGAATAGCTCCAGAACAGCCCATCCCTTCCTTTAAAAATGTATTTCTTCTTACTGACCTCAGGATATGCTTAAACTACGTGAGATTAACAATACAATTATATTACAAAAAAGTGAAATGGGTACAAGTAAAAGGAAGCAGAGATTCATATCTAGAACTTAGGGGTAAATGTTGGGGTGAGCAGAAGACCTCAGCAGGAAGCATCACTGTGGTTATTGCCATCAATTCATTCCTAAATTCCTTCCTAACTTCTTTTCAAAGACAATGTTTCCCATGATGCAGCAGACAGGAAGGGGAGCCACTTTTTGCAATATGCAAAGCTCCTCAAGCAAGAAGAAAACCAGCCATGCTGCCATCAGTGTAGCATATTCATTAATGGCACTACACAAACATATTGCCCAGAGAGCTTGTGGATGCCCCATCCCTGGAGGCGTCCAAGGCCAGGTTGGATGGGGCCCTGGGCAGCCTGGTCTGGTGGAGGCTGGAGGCCCTGCCTTTGGCAGCGGGGTTGGAGATTTATGAGCCTTGAGGTCCCTTCCAACCCAAGCCATTCTGTGATTCTGATCTTGAGCTTTGTCAGAAAAAGTTAGAACTGAAGCATCACTAAAATGTAATCAAAATACTAAAATGTAATCAAAAGTAATGCCTGCATGGACAGTCATCAGTACAGCCAAATAGGCATTTGAGGCTTGGCTCCCATCTCTGCTATGGTAGGTGTGATTGTGGTACTTACTGTTTCCCCAGTTGTTGCGCTCCATTTAGTTACACCATGCTGGATGCTGCTTCACTACACATCACAACAAAATCTGCTCCAAAGTGAAGCAACAACTGCTTTACAAAATAAAAAAGGCATATTTTTTCAAAAGCCTTAAAATTGGATGCAATACCACACACTACATTACAGAAGGTAAATGTGGATATCTGAAAGATGCGTTTGAAAATGAGGATTTTGCAGGCAGTCTCTCCTGAACACTCAAATGCATGGGTCAACACACAGAAGCATCAAGTTAACTGCAGCACGTCCTTTTCCTTGGCACAGGTACAGGAAAACACCTCAGCTTTTGTCAAATATATCCCTTTTCCAAAAACAAACTGTTCCTAAATACCTGTGCGGCCAACATCTCTCATACATACAGCCTCCTGTCTTACAAGAATATAAACAACCAAACTGCGTTGTTAAACAGAAGTGTTTCCTCTCTGTTACTTTCAATTATTGAACATTAGAAAATAAAGTGACAGTTATTAAGGAAATGATAAAGGTGATCTGGTCATACAGAGTGCTTCAGTAAGTCGAAACAATTAACAGTTCCCAAGAGCATAAGTTTAATTCTTTTATAACGCTCAAAAAGAAAGCTACAAAGGGGAGGGGGAAGAAAACCAGAAGATGTGTAGATGTTATTACAATCAGGGACATAGACGTATTTCCAAGAAACATAGCTGACCTAACACAGCACTGTTTAAAACTCATTGTAAAAGTAATTTAGAGTGTTTAAGATTAGAAAACAAGACATTTGATTTCTTTTCCTGATGTCTCAGAGATTGTTATGCTTACAGTCCATTTTAACAAGCTGAAGTACTACAAATTTTAAGTATAACCTTAACCCTTGTACAAATTTTTTTGCTACACAATACTTAACTATCTTTCATCGAGAACAAAGACCCCGTTAAAGAATGGGAACTGAACAGAAGATTACCAAACGCCCTTAATTCAACTCAGAAGATTGGAGAACTGCAGAAAACTTCAGACAGATTTTGAAAATCCCAGTAGGAAGGAGAACAAAGTAAAGTAAGTGAAGTTACAATCTAGAAGATGTTCCACATCCCTCTGTTCATGCACGCCTGGCGTTATGATGTTACTCTGATCTCCGTCAGAGAAAGAGAACAGAAATACGCTGTGGAAGAACCAGCATTACTTCTCTGTTTGGAGGAAAGCAGATCTCCGCAACCCCAGAAGGCATCCCCTGCCTTCAGGTGACTTCCTGACCTATCAGCACCAAAGCAGACAAAATGCCCATCGATGGAAATCAGCAAAGAAAAAACACTCCCGTTGGGTTTGCTGTATGGGATCATCAGTGCAAGTAAGTGAGACAAAGTTTCACAGCCTGAAGTGAGTATTCTACAACAAAAAATGGTTGGAATATGGTTTCTCCTAAAAGAAGAACAGGGGTACTTCTGGATAATAAGACAGGAAACACGTATATCCCATCGTTCTTTCTCATTTAGAGTTTAATAAAGCAGCACCGTGTTGTGGAACATCGATACACGTTGGCAGCATTTGGAAAGATAGCACCTCTTGAGCTGCGAGTGCCGTATTTTACTGTACCCTGTCAGGTTAGATAAAAGCTGTCTGCAACTTTTATATTTTTCCTAGACAGAAGAGTTGCACAACATTGCCAAGAAGCTTTAGAACTATACACGTTAGCCTATCGCTACTGCCAAACACTTTTTAAAATTACATTTCCCCCTCTGTCTAAAAGGCGTTCTGGCAATTCTACAAACATCCAAGGCAGCATCGTGTTCTCCAGCTACTCTGCAACACACATCGAGACGCTGCCTTGGAGAGCCTGACTCTGGAAACCAAACTCATAAACTCTTCCACCTAGCAACTTACTTGCTTTCTTTTTGCATTTGGAGAATAAACACCCTTTAAAAATTAAGTCCTTTCCTCCAGAATCTGTGCCTTTCTCCTGTAGGATTAAAGTGAAAGGAACAAGGGAAATAAGAGCACAAAGTACATACGGCAATTATTTCAGCATGTTAAATATGAACAGAGAGGAGAGAATCTTCAGTTAATAGCAACCTGATTATTCCAGTAGGGCCACTTACTAGCAGTGATGCAAAGATATTACTTAACTAATGTTTGTAAAGTACTTTACATTCCTCAGATAGAAGAAATACAGATACGCAGACTATCATCTTCATTACACCGGTTGCCACTACGACTTTTGTAAATAATTAAAGGTTCTGACATTATTCCCAGTAAGTAGATCACAACATCACATCTGGGGGTGGGAGGAACAGACACGACCAGTTCCTCCATGCTGTGTTTTATGCATGAAAAGGGATCCATCATGCTGCAGGGTCAGGGCATGACCTCCGAGGGACAGCTGTGTGCTGGTGCAGGGCACTGGCAGTGCTCCCAGAGGGGCCATAACTCCTCTTGCTGGGACAGTGAGTGACCGGTGAGCTTGAGAGGTAAGCTGCCATCACACAGATCCAATTTCAAAGCAGTCTTTCTTCTCAAGAAATTTGTTTTGTTTACTTTGTTGAAATGTCTTAAACAACATCTTCCAGTCCAGTGCTCCATACCTTAAGGGGACAATTAGGCTTTTACCAGAAGCATTAATTAATTTTAATTACTCCCGCTGACATACTTTGTACAGCACATAACATAGGTATGTTCCATTACCAAGTGAGGAATCCAAGTTTCTTATTGTACATTACAAAAGAAAATGCATAAAACATTGGCTTTTCAACAGGGGAGGCAACTTTGTGAAAGTACTTGAGACCTTTTCCAGAAAAGAACATTTGATTTGAGCTGTTTCTGCCAAACGATCCTTGCTATTCATCTATCAGACAGTACAACAGTAGCATACAGCAGCAATGACAGTGGTGCAGTGAAGTACGATGGAAAAGTTTAAAGCAAGAACGCGCCTATTCCAACACAGAAGCAAAGTTACAGGGCACCAGTTGTGAGAGAATGCAGTGTTCTACATGGGTGAGATGAATCACGAAACAATCTTGGGCAGACGTGTCTGTCAATACTGGAACAAAGCTACATGCAAAAACATCACCTTAATTAAGTTCTTAGGGGATGCCCAGTGAGTTAACTGGTATTAAATCACATACAAAAAATGTTCTTATTTCATCTGACGTGTGTGTTTTCTTCCAGACATTCATCTTACAGGAGGAACACTAAGAGCAACGATAAAATGGTTTTTGCCTTTCTGTGTAGGAACATGTTACTAACAAGCTGGGAATTAAGTTCTGCTGGATAATAACTGCACAACAGCTAATGTTATATAGCACCCATTGTGGCTGTATTCCATTACATACATATTTAATTCATCCAGAAGCTCTAATATGAAGATGCTGCTTTAAAACATCTAATAACATGCATGCTATGAAAGTGGGGAAGACAAAAAACCTACAAGTCATTAATTGTGCCAGAATCTCAGTAAGTTGGTTTGTAAAAAAAAAAAAAAAAAAAAACAACCCACCTCTCTTCTCATCAAATGCAAACTTCGAAAATAGTTGGAGTGTGAAGGACAAACAGAAAAAAGGAAAAAGGGAAGGACCTCCACTGCCTGCCCCAGCACCCCAGCAACCTGCTCTAATCCAACAGCCTCAGAAAGGAAGCAAATAAAGAGGCCGTGGACTCTTGGGAAGCAGGAGGAGACAGGGTGGCTCCATGAAGGCGTTGGGTTACAAACAGCCACTGCTTGGAGCAGATGACACCCCAAGCTCCTCACACAAACACTCAGTAAAAGATGTGTTTCAGGTACCACGTTTTCCACCCAGGTAAAAAGGAACACTGTTCAAAACCATTGTCCTTTTTCTCCTTTAACAGTGCACTGTCGGCTTTACCTAAGTGATGCTCTTCCTGCAAATGTATTTTCTTCACCTTACTCTGAACATTTACACATTACTCATTGACGTAGTTTTTGCAAAAAGTTTTCCTTTCAAATTAAAAAGATCTGAATGCTAGCTTTTCATTAAACATAACGAGAGCAATTTTCCACATCTTGGGGTTAGTTTTTAAATGCATACTTCAGTGCTTTTCTGATTCAAGGCCAAACTCCTCCTTGTATACACATCCTGTATCAGCCAGGAGCCGATTTAAAGGCAGGTATCACCTACTTTCACCGAAGGACTGAAAAGCAAACAAACAATAATTTAATACACACTGCTATAACATAATGAATAGTATGTTTTAGATGATCGTGCTAGGGAAATAATTTGCATTGTATACTAAATAAAAAGGACCATCCTCTCAAGAGCTTTTGAAATGTTGCTTTCCCCTTGATGAATTACAATGCAATTTTCTAGCCAACTAATTTCGCTAAAGAAGATAATGACTTGAGCAAAAGGCTAATCAACTGCCAATCAGGATTCCTTAAAGCACAGAATGTCAAATATTGAAGCAATTTTTACAAGTCATAAAAGCACTTAAGTTCCATGATGTGTCATAAAACGTGCGGTGAAAATCTGAAGTTGATGAAGCATTCTTATTTCTTCAATGATATTTCTAAACAAACAACTTTCAACCTTAACCAAATCTTCCATTAATATTCAGGTCTATTAAAGCAGCAGCATCACTACACAATTAGCTGTGTAAATGTCAGTCAGAACTGAACGGATTAATCACCTGGGTTGTTGTTGTTTGTTTTTTGGTTTTTTTTTTTTACTATTAAATGTCTCAATTCTCAATGTTACTTAATTTCTTCTAGAACAGAGGGTGAGAAGGGAAATAGTTTAGAAACTCTTCACTTATTCAGTAGATTTTTACCTCAACAGCAAGCAGCAATTGATCATGACTGTTTATTAATACTCCTCCATTTGGTTTTTGTGTTCTGCAATATTTCACTACACCTTTTTTGTAACCCAGCAGAAAATCATTCAGAACTAAAGCTCTGTAATAAAACCTTAATTGCAATCTCCTTTTCTGTATGAGAGACACAGGTCGCTACTCTTTATGCGTAGATAGATATTACTGTCTGAAGGCAGTACTTAATTTTTGTAAACAGAGTTTCTCTCTTCCTTTCTACTTTTTCATTCAATAATCAATTTTTATCTATTTTGCAATTTGTGTCTTTTTACAAAAAGTCTAGGCAGCTTGATCCACTGTTAGCTACTTCATCACGTTACGATGCTTTAACTTGGATACTTATTACAAAAGCACAATGCTAACACTCTTTGATGCTGGAGATCAGGAAAGAACATCTTCAAGCATCCTAAATCAACAATGCTTTCAAAACTTCTGGACAGCAGGCATAAGAAAAGCTGATAGTCCAGAGTAATATCCTGAAAATCTATATCTGAAAATTGAGTTCACTACATAATCAAAGGAGACGCTGTAAAAAGGGTTATAGATGACAGAGTAAGCCAAATGTTTTAAAATAGGGCTCACATGCTAGCTAAAATTATTCATTTTTAGTCCTTAAACAATTAAGGACTGTATTTGAACAGAATAAAGTCATCAAGTGTTTTATTAGACAACCATATTTCATTCTACTTCCAAAATCTGCTTACAGTCCAGTGCTTGTATTTGCTCATACAGGAAGACCTGGTACAATTCCTGCAATTAGCTTAAAAAAGAGTGGATATGATGCCTGTTCAACATTTGACTGATACCACATTAAGTACAGATAAGTTTCACACCGCTTTTACTGGTGCTCTGATGAAAAGCTTCCCTCTCTGCTGTTGACATAAACCCTTTCTCACACCAAAAATAAGGACAGATTGAATTGCCAGGCAGTGAGAAGCAGGCACGGTGCTCCTTTCTGTTGTGTGAAAATGAGAGGACTGGATGCATCAGCATAGCACGGGAAAGGAGACCAAAGGAAGATGTGTTGACCTCAAATCCTACATCTGAAAACAAAGTCAAGTCAGACATGTCTGGAGTCCAAGCAACAGCATCACGTGAGGGTACAGGAAAGAGAAACAACTCAGTTGCAGAGAAAGCCTGAGGTCTGTGCATAGGCAGGAAGTGGTGTTGGCTACCCATGGTCTTCCATTACTCAAAGAGTCTGCACCTGCAAAGTTCCCACTTCTAATCCCTGAAGCAGGTAAGTTCTATACTTTCAAAGAAGACAAAAAGAAGAAAGTTTTAAGATACAAAAGCTTGCTTTTGTTTCCATCATTCGGCAAGAAACCAAAAACCTCACAGACAGCAAGGCTCCTGTCAAGCAAGTGCAAGTGCTGCTATCCGCAGCACCAATTATTCTTGCTATTGCCTATTGGCACACAGCACTCCTCACACAAATCCCTTCTCTCCTCTGTTGCATTTGCAGACACAGAGAAAATACCCTCCCTTCTTTCTTGAATGAACAACACGAACATCCAAGATACACGTGGTCTTAGTATTATCGGTATTAGGCCTTCAATCTGGCTTCCATCCTGGATAAGGATCACATACAAACCAAGCAGTCTGCCTCACCAAGGCGCTGCTTCCAGCTGCTGGCAGCAAGAAATCCTTGGCAGTGCCTTGGTAGCTGCTTCCCTTTGACTACTGCCTAACCCCAAGTTCATCATCCATTGTGCTGGGCTTTCCAGGCCTGCTTTCTACATCTGCTTGTTGTCTCTTGTCCTCCACTTACACAGTGAGTTCTTCAGGGCAGGGATGGTCTTTTATTGTTCCACATTGGCACTGAGAGAGAACAGTAGTGCCATAGTCATTAATTAGAGCCACCTGGAGCTACAGCAATAAAAAAAAGAACCATTTTAAAACCTTATCAGACATCAGAGGCAGCAAAGCAGCAGGATACAAGAACTTCCCAGCAAAACAAGGACTCTTGACAGAACAAAGCAACAGACGAGAAGCCTTCCTGCCTGAGAAACAACTGCATCCTCTGCTTACTGGGCTCACCCTTACTTTTTACAGATTGGCAGCTTGTGCTAGGGGAGAAAACACTTTTCAGTGGAACAAGAAGAAAAAATTAGGGGTTTTCTAAGGAAATGGGCCAACTCCTTAGCCACTACAGCAGGAACAAGAAAATGCAATTGCATTTATTTCAAGAGTCCAAATCATATTCATATACACATGAATGTGTGTGTGCATTACGTTGTGTGCATACCTAAATATATATACTCTGTAACATAAATGGTTAAGTTCATACATATCGAAAATCCAGGAAGAAGATAAAAAAAGAGTCTCTTCCAGGCATCTAGGTCTTCCTTAGGTCTCCATCTGTTCACTGAAGAGCCCTCCCAGTGAAACTACTGAATGTCTCATTAAGATTTTTACCTCCTTAGTCTATCAACCACTTTGGAAACAACCAATTTCAGTCAGGAAGGGAGGAGGAACAACTAAGATCATGCTCACTAGTGGGCTATTCCTTGATTCAGCTGGCCTTCCCAAATCCCCCAAGTCTCCCAAAAACTATCAGGCGATGACAGAGTCAATCAGCCGAACATGCAGTTAAAGTAAATCTATTAGTACAAATTCTCACCGACCGAACAAGCACACAGAGGGTTCAGTTGGAGAAAACCACTCCTAAATGCTGACCTGCTCAGTGTACACACTTGCACCTCAGCAAATACGACCGCAGACCAGGGGAAAAAAAAAATTAGAATGGGGGGAAAAAAAATCTGCAAGCAGCAAAACATTAAATGAGTATCAGCACAGTGAGACACTACGTGTTCTGTATTCCTTGGATATTGACTCCAAGAACATCCTTCTGTCTCGCCAAACACTTGCTGAATGCTTAAGTATTTTAACATACCAGATTTATTAGATCACTGTTTGGAAATCTTTCCAAGAAAACTGATCTGGTAAAGTAATCACTGCTTCAGGGAGCATAGCTGATCTGCAGAAAGCCACATGTGCTAGAAAAGCTTGATTTGTTTTTAAGCAGTCACTGGCAGGGCAGGATGGAAGAAGAGGACAGAAATAGTTTCCATTAATATTTGGATTTGAGGAAATCAAGAGAGAAGAAACGACATTCAGGAATGCATATCAGATCTAATAAAATTAGATTGCACAAGACGAGTCATGTGCTAGTCATTCATATGGATACTGTAGATAAAAACCATTAGTTGGAACCACAGCAGACTTTCCAGCGCAATGCAGCATTTCCAGATCCTTATGTCCCTCTCAGCATTTTGCTTTTCTGACTCCAGTGAGGTAGGCTTTTTTCTTTGACAGGAACGTTTAGAAATATTTTTTAAGTATTTCAACCATTCAACGTACCATTTTTACACCATGAATTGCTGTTCTCCTCTTCACAAACTTCTAGGATTATACCACTTGGGTACAACTAGCTCTAACCAGCACAGTGTTGAAACCAACAGTCAGAACACATTAAATGCCAGCTCAAGCTTGCCAAAAGCACCACTTAAAATTACTTGTACACAAATTAAAAAGACTAAGCGATGAACCATATTAAGGAGATTTTAAGGACTCACCGGGGACTTTTTTTTTAACACGTATGTATACAGGTGGTCCATACCTGGATTCTTTTATTGAAATTGACTCTCGTGCAGTGCTGTTCCTGATTGCTCCCCATTTCTGACAAGGATATTTCACAGCCCCTGGAAAACTGCAGGTTGATGCTGAAGCAACCTTTACACATCAGGGCACAGTATCCCTACGTGTGGGGAACTGTACCTTGAAAAGGCCAGAAAGAAATACAAGCCAAGTGCATATTATCAGCAGATCACGTGCCCACACGAATGAGAAAAACTACTCGCAATAGAGATCTGAAATCAACAGGGAGCATCAGCCAAGAGACAAAGCACTGATTTTTCCTGCTACATTTCACACACTCTTTCATTTGCCATCTTTCTGCTCTCCCTGTCATACGCATTTCTATTGACACTTCCTCATTCTATTTCCCTGCCTCTCCTCAGCTTTGCCAGCAGAAGAATGGCTTTTGCCATCTGTCTCACTCTGCTTCTACCGCTAGGGAACAATGTCACAGACTAAGCCTCATATAAAACGCCATAAAGATCTAGTGAGCCACGGGGTCCTGATGATTCAGGGATGGTGGAGCAGCACACACCCCATTAGCATGACACCGCCGCCTGGCCTTGCAGTAAGAGCACGGAAAGGGCACGTATGCCCCAAAGACACATCGCTGCACTTCATCCCGCGCCTCTCTTGAAAATAACATGCTCCTACAACAGCGTGAAGAGGTTATCATAAATGGCATTCGAGTGAACGGTTGTGTTGCAGTCCTCAACAATTTGCTATTGATTTGTGAGGCTCTCCTCTCCCGAGCAGAAAGTTGCACAAAGTCACTGCCAGGACACAGACGCAGCCCTACGGATAGCAGCTCAACATCCCAGTCCCACGAGCTGCTGCCCAGGCTCACACAGCCAGCTGTGCCTGCTCACACACGGCTCACAGGGACAAGCAGGCACAGGCAGTTTAGTTTTGTCTGCAAATTGGAGACAGGCCTAATAACACCACTGGCAGAAGTAGAGAAGTCCTATTCAACATCAGGTACTAAAAGCTACCTCACATAACTCCCGTATTACTTACAGTATTTTCATTTCTTTTAACTGTTTTTCTTCATTACAGGTCACCTACTCCTCCCATTTTGAGGTGTAAATTAACCCTCTAATCAATCAATTCTTACCAATATCATCCTGAAAAACAAACCTTGCTGTAACAGCCCACTGTTGAGAATTAAATGCTTAATAACCAAGTGCTGCATTAATTTCTGCTTAAATACACTTCCTCTTGTCGTCTGAACATCTGGAGAGATAATTTACACCAAGAAGCTCTAAAGAAAAGGCACAACGCTGAAAAAAACCAGTGTGTACTTTCAGATGCAGTTGTGTAAGTACAAAAGCACAAGAGCCACACAAGAGTGCTGCCAAGAGACCACAAGTGCCATTTTTTCTGGAGGTAATGTTCTCTTTGGCGCTTCCTAAACAAATCATCGATCTAGTTTACAATTCAAACTTGAGATTAGTGCCTGAATATTCTGTCTCACAACCCCACAGCTCATTGTAAAATGTAGGTGATTTAGGAATAATGAAAATCTGTAAGAAGTCAAAACATATTGCATATAACAAATCATCAAGCTTTGGATCAGTGATGAGTATGATTATGAGATGCTATATGGTAGAGTCTTAAACCATAACAGACTATAAAAAGCTCTGCGAGGCCAGAGGCTAGTCTATGACAATAGCTAAATTTACAGTAAGTAGAAATGTCCAAAATCCTCTCACTTCCTTTTACAGCCCTTCCACCCCTGACTCACATGCACAAGTCCTTGGGTCACATTAATAGCATTTCAGGAGCGCTGCACCCATGAAATCTAACAGTACAGCCATGCTTTTTAGCAGCCCTCAAGAAGCACAGTACTCAAAGTTGAACCTGGACATCATCCATATGATGTCCACTGCATGCTTTGAGGGAAAACTCAGCACTGACTGCAGAATGTAACAAAGGAAGCAGACACAGAAATTAGCAGCTAAGTAATGAATTTGCATTTCTCCAGAAAAGTAAAATCCATTTCAGTAAGGATTACCTTCATGTGACTTAAAACTGTAAAATAAGCAAAGGCAAATAATTATTGAGTAAAGGAGAAATTATGCTGCCCCATAACATACACAAGCCAAGGCCACGGTCAAGAAACACTGCAGTTGTACACAGTCATTTGGCATGTCATGCACATATGAAGAATAGACATTAGATGCAAAAACTAGAATTCATAACACTGGATTCACTCAAAATTACGCCGGGTAGCTTAAAAACACTGAAAAGTTGGCAGCCGGGACAGGAAAGCAGCACTAGGTTTGCAGAAGGCTCTTTCTGGAGAATTTCTTGTGATAAAAGGGAGCTGCAAACAGGCAACCAGGCAAACGAAAAACCACAATTAAGATTTGGACTTATTTTAGCAACCAACTTGTGCTGCTGTAGCAATGCTGCAGTGTGGTACAGATACGTGTGCTACTCTTAACATCCAGAGCACAGAGCAAAGTGCAAATCACCACTTCGGTGTGTTCTCTTCAGGGGAACTGGCAGCCTGTGCCAGACTTCCAGCTCCAGCAGCTCTTGGTTATGACTGATGCCCAACAAGAGCTGCCTAACACTGCAATCAGAGGGCAGTGACCAGTGACCACAAGTCACACATATCCCCGGGTGGAGACAGGAGTGGCAGATTGAACAGAGTAAAAGAGAGACCACAATCATGTTACAAGAAGTCAATTTTGCCAGAAATTTTAGTACCTACTCCAAAACTTGAGAACAATCCAACTGCAGAACAAGCCTGACAAACCATCACAATCCAAAAGCAGTTTTACAGCCCCAAAAAAATCACATCTTTTCTTCCATGTGAAAGGAACCACATTTGAAACACACGATTTTGTTTTGTTTCTGCCTCTCAGTTTAAAGGTCCAGAGCATGGCCCCAAAGGGAACAGGAAGGACAGACCCCTCCCCACTGCAGCAGGCAGGAGGGGCTGTGCAGCACCAGGCTGCTGCAGGGCTGCGGCCAGCAGCCTCTCTCCGAAGCTCCTTCCCATCACCCTGCTGCTATCAGAGGGCACTGAGCAGGCGGAAACAGAGTTTGAAGGCAGGAAGCTGCCTGCCAGGACAAAGGGGGGATTGTCTATAAGCTCTTTTTATTTTTCTTCTGTCCTGCCTAATCACTTCAAGTTCTCTCTGTTTAAAATGTGAGGTATTATAGTTCACACTGAAACACAATGCAGCTATTTTTAAGTCTAGAGGCTCTGCTGTTCGGCAGATCTCCTTCCCATCTCTGGCCAGTTCAGGCTCTTGCATCAACTTCACCTTTCCCTTCCACTGCTATAATCTAATTTCCTTACCCTAAATTATTCTGTGGTCATCTTGCCATCCTAAAAAGCACTTTTATTTCTGCAAATTTTTTTTCTTCCCATTCCAGAAAATACTTGTTTCTTGCAAGTGTCTTTTGCTTTACTGCACAAAGCAGGAGCCTCAGCATGCACCATTTGCCATCAGCCAGGATATCCACAGTGAGGACTGGAGGAGGGCTGCCTTTCTAAGGTGAAGGATGACTTCACGCCAAGGCTGGCCAGTGGGTAAGGTTCCCAGCCACCAGGAAAATGGAAACCTGATAGGAATGTAGCTTCCAACACAAGCTTTCTGCTTTCCCCATACATCTCTTTGTTCAAGGCACTGTTCTGCCTTGGAAACTGGGGGAAAGAAGGAGGAATTACAAAAAGCAGCCTCACCACTGCAAGAGGGAAAAGAGAGGCAGACCTAGGAGAAGGACCACAGCAATAGTTGCCGCATTCACCTCAAAAGCCCAAATTACAATGGAAGATCAATAGTATGAGAAAAATGAAATACACTGTACCATCTTTCAGGGCAGAAATATTAATACGAAATCACATCTTTCAGGTTGAACAAAGACACTGTAAAGAACATTAGTCCCAGCAAAAATTTATGTAAACCCTGCTTTAAATAAATAGCAATCACCACCCATTGTTAAGAGGAACAATGTCAGTAGCAGTGCAGCACAGTAATATCTAACTGCCGTAAGACAGGCAGAGGAATTCTGCAAATATCATATGTGTAAGTCAGAGCTAAACTCATTAACTGCCTGCAGTATTGCTTCAGTTCATTACGTGACATGAACAGAACAAACGTACATATGTGCACCTAAAATTACTATCAGGTGGGACTGTAATGCTGTGACTGCATCTCAGCAGCCAGGAGTGCAGCCCTGCTAGCCTTCAGATGGCAAGACTGTATTTATAGGATTGTTCACAGTTGTTCTGAAAAATGCGATTTAACTTCAACATTACTACTAAGAGTTGGTCTTCAGCTACCCTGTACAACAAAGAAGTCATAAATATCTAGGGTAATTCAATAACAAAAAACAAACAAACAAACAACCACACATACAATTTACAGGAAGTCAATAGCACAGGAATGAGACAGACTACCTAAGAAATAAGGACAAGCTCTCCAGGACAGAAATTCAAACTAATTACACATTCTCCAAACCTAAAAAGGTCTGCAGTGAAGCTCAGCATCCTTTTTTGAAATTGCAATAGATGTTTCTAACTGAAGAGCAAGAAGCCTCACAAAAACAACTGAAAGAAGTGCTACTAGAATGCCAAGATATAGGACATTAAGTTCTTTCCAACATAAGCTTTCTGCTCTGCCCATACATCTTAGACGAAGGAGCCGTTCTGCCTTGGAAACGGGGGCGAAGAAGCTACACACATGCAGAAGTATCAGTCTCTACAAACGCTGCCAGCAGATCAGTTTGTAGCCATCCCCCTTTGTTTCCATAAAAACAACAAAAAAAGCGAGGTTATTTAAAAAAAAAAAATCAAACCCCAAGATGACTTCTTTCTTTCGTAACAACAATCTTTTGTCTTGGACACAGAAGCAGCAGCAGGGGGTACAGTTCAGTTAGGTTGTAATTCATCTTCTCTAAGAGTTATGTGACAAACCCGGCGTGAGGTGTCACTCCTCACTTCATTTGGGAGCTGGGCAAAGTGTTCTTGTCTCGCTTTTTCTGTCCCTACAATATAGGGTGTCAGGAGAGTCCACTTTATGCCTTCATGTTTTTCTGGTATCTTTTGTCTGTTTTTATCACTTAGTTTTGTACCCTCCCATGAGTACGTGCATTTTTTATGAGATCATACGCTGCTGTTTGCTGAGGATCTGTATCTGCGAGGTGCAAAGGGTGCAGCATTAGGCAACACCCTGCCTACATGATACTGACGTGTCAGGATTTAACCAAACATCACTTAACACCAAATCGATGGCCATTTAGGGACTCCTTGGAGGCCTGACCACAAGATGGTGATAAAAACATCAAATCAAGCACTATGAATGTGCATCTGGAAATCACACTGCAGACCCTCGTCCTCTAAGCACAGTTAAAATATTTTAACGTTTACATAAATACCAGGTAGTTTTCCAGTATCTTTTCACATATCAAGACCTTGGAGCAGGATTCCCAGCCTGTATAAAACACAGCACCCATCAGCCTAAGCACAAGTCAGCCAAGGCACTACCATCTGGAAACCACCACATCTGAAGCCTAAGCAGAGAAACAGGTCATAATCTGGTTAAGCCATTTTCCCAAAGGACACAATATTTATACAGAGACAGAGCATGCCATCTTCACACCCATCCTCTACAACACGCGTAGAGATATCCAACATCCAAAAAAACCCCTTTGATACAGCAAACAAAGCAAAGCTCCAGTGGTTAAGACCTGAGTGCAGAAGTCCAGACAGAAACAAGGTTCAAAATGAACCTAAATAACTAACCGTTGGAACAGCTTCTGAAACAGGATGAGCTAATTTACTTAAGAGTATATAAATTACATTTTGGGGGGGTAAGTTTTCATCTGGAACATTTTAAACGGAAAAGGTATTTGTGTTTAAACTTGTGTCAAAAACAGCTACCAGCAGAGAGGTGGAGGTTCATCTTACAGATGGCTGCTGGATTTTTATTTAAGAGACACAAACCTTTGCAAACAAATTGTGCAGTTCAAGTGCTACAAAATCTCTGAAGGAAATAGAATAAAAATGGTCCTGGCTTCAGTAATCTGTTCAGGTTCGGGAAACTGTTCTAACAAGACACACCAAAACAATTATTAAATAATTATTAAGAAGGGTTGGGTTTTTTGGTTGTTTTTCTTTTAATTGTTATTACTCACACAGGTAAAGTAATATCTTTATTTAAAATATGAATCATAAGCTGACAGCATGCATTAAAATATCCAGGCATTTATACGGCACGTCTCACCAAGCAGCTGACAGTGAGATGCATCAGACCACCGTCTGAAGTCTGGTCTCTGGGGGGAAGCGGAGCACTAAATTGAACAAAAAGCTATGACAGCTTTTGTGGGCAACCCCAATCGTGCCAGGAGATGGAAGAGATGACCTAAGCAGTCTCATCTTCAAAGCTAGAATCTCCAAGGATTAAAAAGAAAAAGCACAAAAACCAACACAAACTCCCTCTTCGCCACCCAAAAAAAAAAAAAAAAAAAACCCCAGAAAAAAACCCAGAAGCAAAGAGCTCTGAGCATTTATTGCTTCTAAATTGTGAGAAGTGCTTCTTTGCATAAGGATAATGGAAAGCCACTTCCAAGAAAAGCACTGAATAGATTTATCAAGAAATTACGGCTTCTTCACCTTAACCTTCCCTGTCACAACTGGGGCGAGAGCACAGCTGCTGCAGCTTGCCTGGGGCACGAGGACTTGCTCCTTCTCCCATAGAGACTCCCAACCGAGGAGGAAATTTTTCAGTCCTTTGCTTCCTCTGCCCGCAGTGGAGATCATCCAGAAAAGCACACGTTACTCTAGGGGAGGTTTCCACTCACACCCTCAGTAAACGCTTGCCTCTTCCAAATTTCCATGGAAGGGACCCCTACTTCAAACTCGCTGTAGGCCTTACTGCCGATGGGGACGTGCCCTGCGTGGGCATCCTGCAAGGACAGGGATGAACCTCACGGGAAGCACACAGGATTGAGGTACAGGGCCGTCCTCAGAGTTGGTAAGCAAGCAGAAATATGAACACATTTCCAACAGCAAAAGATTAAAACAAAGCCTAAAGACTAAGTAATATGCAACCTGAGGTTAGCACATAAACGTTTAGTGCACAAATGCTAGCGCATAAATGTTTACAACTGAGCTACTTAAGCAAGTGCCAGGGATAAGTCTGACCACATTTCTTGTCTTCTGTAGGTGTTTTCAAAATAGAACTGCCATTTACATGGAAGGGCAATTTTTCTCCATCTCAGCCTATTATCCGTACCCTGAAGCAGGCACATGGGCCTGTGATGGAGTTCTCTGGTTACAGCTTCTCTACTAAAAGTAAAGGGCGTTTTCATGCTGCTGTGGGCTCTGTTATCAGAAGTTTTGATTTGCTGAATAAAAACTCAATAATACTTTAATTTTTCCAGACTTAAATGAGAGGCAGCATTCAGCACTATTTACCAAAGCTTCTTAAACAGGGAGGCAGCATTTGGCTTTAAGTCTGCCATTCAAACAGCATCTTTTACCTTAGGGAATTAAGAGAACATTTCTTTCCCAGAGACAGATTTTGTGATGATGAAAAAGTTCCTGTTAAGCATTGATGCATATAACTATTTTAGACAAGTTAGGAAATGTACTCTTAGCTCATTATCTGAAATTTACAGTTTTTGTGGGGAAAATATCAGTTCTGGCACAGATTCTCATACTGTCATCTATGGATCACCAATGCTTAGCAAACAAGTTTACAGATAAGCTTGCTATGATCATTGTATTATCATTATCATATAGTAGTGGGTCCTCTTCAGCTGTTGAACTGCATTAAGAGACACTGAATACTCTTGAAATATTTATTTTCCTTCTGAGCAACTGCTGAAGTATTGGTAAAGCAGAAAGGCTGTACCTTGAGTCAGAGGAGGAATGCACAGCTTCTACAGCCTATCTTACTGTTAAAGCGTGGTCCACGCTGTGAAACATTTGCAAATCCTTGATGTGGAGATTAGCAAGAAGTCCGTAGGCAGGCTTGCACAGAACACTTGCAAATTCCTTTGGCATACAGTGTGTAAGCAGAACAAATAGAGTGAAGTTATAAATGGGGCAAAACAGCTGAAGGTGTGTAGCAAAGGGAAATTACTCCACGCTTTTTCCACAGATGGGCCTTCTCAGCACGCAGCTTGATAGAGGTATCATTAGCTATGCAGAAAACATTTTCCTTTTACATCAAAATTCCATTTTAAGAAATGGATTAAGAGCAATGGATAAACTCTGAGAGTTAGGAAATGCCAGTTTGACTTTTATGCATATACTCTTAATTCAGTTGTGTTAAACTACGTGGGTGGCTGCTTTACCTCAAACAGAACTGCCTGACTCAGTACCGAGAATGGACAACGTTAACTACACAAGATTTGAATTCTTCCAAGTCAGCATGAGGTCACTTCTTGTTTACTTTTCAGTTTACTTTTTGCTGCACAAGAGTAACACACGCTGCTCAAGACCAACTATGGAAACCAAATTATAAGAGTATCCTGCTAGGATTCGTGACATTTGTCGTGGAATTATCTGTGTGCTTAATAATGTTCCTCAGCTTATTTTCATACTAATGAAATAGCACTGTTATTCACATTTATGAAATGCATGGAAACATAATTGCAAGGCAACAACGTTCCACATGGATGCATTCTTTACCAAATGCATTAGTTAAGACATCTGTACATGCACCTATTAGAACTTGCCCCAGTCCAAAAAATCCTATCGGAAGGGGAGGGATTGCTCATCCTGTTGCCAAATATCGTACTTGCTCTCTAAAACTCAGGGGTACCAGAGCTATTTAAGGAAAGGAAAAATTCTTGTCTTATTCTTGGCAACTGGAAAGCCATTTTATCAGAAAAATATGAAAAATGAGCAAGCCTGGCAAACACCCAGCAGTGAACATTTTAAACAATAAGCAAGATTGCAGACAATAAGAGGATGGTTGCATGTAAAAGATCAAGCCATCTTAAATGTGTTCCTTTCTAGCTCTACTTATAAACACTGCTGTCAAGGTTTTAAGCATTTTTCCTTCGGCACGACAGAAGTGAGTAAGAACTTTGATTCGTACTGATAGAATCAGATGCAAGACCCCTCATCTTGAATCACCACTGACCTGTTCTTCAGCTCCTGCTACAAAAGATTAATATACTTAAGACACTACCAAGCTCCTATTTGTCTTCAAAGGGAATCACAGACCTACAATAATTAAAGAGACCCTGTGCTGACAGAAACTTTCAAACAGGTTTGCAAAATAATACATATTACAGGAAGTTTTCCTTTACAGAGAGTACAGGAATATGAATGATTTAACACACCCACAAATCCATGACACTCGTACACTTCAGCAAAATAAACTTCCACTTCTGTCTTTCAATTCCCATTCACCTTCAATTTCAAACTGTTTTAGCGTTGCTCCCTTTCTTGCAGAGCAATATCAGAGTGAAATACCAGGAAGTTTCAGCCCAAATGCAATGGTATTCTCACAGTGTGCTTTCCCTTTAAATTCACTTAATTAAATATGTAAATCAAACAACTTGTCTCAAAACTTTCTGAATGTGCATATTAAAAAAAAATCCAATGACAGCAGAAGTCTATTTAGGGTCATAAAGTTGAAGTCAAAACTTACACTCCCATAAGAGACGCCACATCCAAATAAACTGCCATGTGCAACAACCAATTCAGAGAATGAGATCTGCTTAATTAGTCCATTAAGTCAATATATACAGTTGTGAAACAAGTGTCATTAGAAGCCTTCGTCTTTAATCTATTCTGAACTGTTTTTCAATCTTTTCCACAAGGTATCAGCAGGTCTTTAAGATCGAGTATTGTTAGCAAATGCTCTTCTGATCCAACCCATCTGTTAGGTGTTAGCGTTGATCTTTTCTCAACATTCATAAAACAGCCTCTTCTCTATTGCAGATTATAACTATCAGCAACTGTGCAGAAGCAGCTTTCCTTAGATCTGCCCGGACCCTCACATTCCTTTAAAAACACTGAGCATTACTTTTCAGTAACACCAAAGGAATCCAAAATGGGTTTAAGCTTCACAGGACTTCTAAAATTTGTGAAGTAGTTTGTGCTTTTTAATATTGAAAGTGTAATCAGCAGATCACTTGTTAGGTGAAAAAAAATAAGTCAATTTCTGTACATGTTCCACTGAGCAAAAACTGAAATTTTGTAATTAATACATTTCAATCCCATTTTTAAAGAGTTTCCTGCATACAAAACAGTTCATTTACATTTTAGATTCCAACAGTCTTCAAACCTCACAGAGCATCAACCTAGACATAAACAGCACTTATGCGCTGAAAGATAGGGCTAAAAAAGCCACGAGAAGGACAAAGGAGAAGGAAGCACATTTTCTACATCTGAGGCAAAGCAAACAATTGAAACAGTAATTATAGCCTTTTTCTTTAAAGGAGGCTTTCGACCAATTGTCCTGAGGCCACTGAAGGAAGAACAAGATTTAGTTACAGTGGCCATTTGATACTGCAATTTATTGCTTGATCTATTTTCCTTGAAACAAGATATTTGAGAGAGCCAGTTGCTTGGTGTTAAAAGCTTAATTTTCAAAGCAAATTTGAAGAATGATTCCAGATTTTGACATGGCCAGTCTTCTTATTACTGCTCACATATTTTCCTTTGGCTATGAAAACAATTCCAGATTCTTTTCTTTTTGACCATAGCAAATGAATAATGTGTCCAAGCAAGTGATACAGTTCAAAAAAAAAAAAAAAAAAAAAAAATCCAGGTCAGGCAATTCTGCCCCTATATTCTTTACTTAAATCCTGTATTAACATAGAATTATTATTAAATTACAGACCGAAATAAAGCTTATCTTAAAGCTATTACTGACTTTATGAAATACCGTATTTAGAATATTTTCCATTGTTCAATATGTCAAATAAGAACTTGGAATGCCCCAGGCACGCTTTAAAAATCCATGTTTGGTTTATGTAATGAATAGACAAAAAGTTGAAAGCAATTCAGTGACCGCATGTGCATAACCACACATGCACACGTACTTTGAAAAACTCAGAACGTATACAAGAGACGAGGATCCTCTTTGGGAACCTAAGCTATTAAAAACACATTCAGAAAGTTATGCTTGAGGTTCTTCAAACATACAATACTTGATTTGACTTTAAACCTATTGAAATAAATTGTCACAGCCAAGCGATCCAATGCAAGCGAGTCTAACCTGCTGCCTGCCCTCAAGTCAGGGAGAGCTGACAGCGTTTTCAACCTTCGGGGGAAGGGTTGGCACAGCACAGGGTTGAATTTTGCAGCTGCTTGCAGGCTACAGAGTTGTGAATACTCAAACATGCACTGCTGGATGAAACCTTTTCTGAAATGACAGCAACGTTTGCCAAACGCTCAACATACAGAAGTCAATCCCAGCTCTTAGGAGCTGATGTACAGACAAGGGTCTGCTAATACAACATGCTAGCAGAGGGAATACGATGGTCAGTATCTACCAAGCAAGCTCTGAGCTCTTTCCCTACAGCTGGAAGGGGCTTTGCAAGGAAGCTACAACCAAAGTAAGCCAATGAAGATGATGTAAGAAAGAACATAATCAGAAAGCCAAATTAAAAGAACATACAGAAACAAACAGAGAACCAAGGAAATAGTAATGAAGTTCATGGTAGACTAATAAAACACTGACACTGAAGATGGATGGATGAAAGCAGGCATTTTGAACACACAGCTGAGGATCAGAGAAGCTGGAATATAAAATGGTGGGAATGGAGATACCAGGAACATATCCAGCTTGTGAGAGCTTCCCATGTAACTGGTCTTACAGGCTCCCGCCAAGTCAATCTCTCTTCCGATCCTATTTCATCTCACCATTCCTCCTTCCTAAACCCACATCACACGGAGCAGAGAGCACATGGAACTTCCCCCCCAGCCCCGTGCAGCTTCCTACTGACTTCCAAGCCACACCCAACAGCCCAGGCCAGTATCAGCAAATACACCGTTCTGGTTT
The DNA here is from genome assembly GCF_019232065.1 of Centrocercus urophasianus. Classification (NCBI taxonomy): domain Eukaryota; kingdom Metazoa; phylum Chordata; class Aves; order Galliformes; family Phasianidae; genus Centrocercus; species Centrocercus urophasianus. The sequence continues at coordinate 98,451,400 of NW_024884142.1, forward strand.
TGCATTTCTTTCATCCATCCATCCATCCCTGTTCTGTCACAGCTGGGGGAAATACAGACATCTCTGTGCAGTGCAGCTGCTGGAAGAACAGATAGGAAATAAAATTGATGATTCTAAGGCTACCTCCCCAAACATCTCACCATTCAAGATGTACCAAAATTATTTTGCTTGGCTGTCTTATCTGTATACTGGGATTAACATTACCAATCTGTCTGCATGCTGTCCTTTGAGACATGATGATGACAAGTCCTTTGGCAATGCTAAATATCAATATCATTAGTGTCCCAGTAGAGTTGAGAGCATAGATGTTAGGTAATAAATGGTTATGGGCATTTGTCAGCTTACCAATCCAGCCAAACTTTTCAAATACTGGAATGGGAAAAGCCCTGAAAAAATGATGAGAAGTGCCAGCGTTGCTCATTCAAGTAATATGAAGAGTTAAGTGTTACTGATCTCAGCCCACTTTGTGATAGATGGTTGCAGCTGCCCTTGATTCTCCCTATCATGACTAATAGTAAGTGTCTTGAATATATCAGATGAAGACATTAAATAAATTAAAATCTAATTTCCCCATCAAAAGTAATTAGTACATCTTTTGCATCCTTGCCAGGTATCTCTCTCAATATTGGTTATCCTCTCTGGCACATGCACTGGAGAATGCAAAGAACTTTATTTTTTCTACTGTCCAACAAGAAAAAATTGTTGTAGGACTGCCAGATATACCATCCCACATTTTTTAAGAAACAGTATGAAAATACAGACATGAAACCATCATTTAGCTGATCATGAGAAATTCCAAGATTACTATTCTTGGCATAATCACTGCTATCCAGAAGGAAGAAATTAAATATACATCACTGGCACTAATACTACTACAAAAAAAAAAAAAAAAAAGTGGAATAATTTTGCTAAGTGATGCTTTAACACGGCCCTTGGGGTCTTCAGATCATGTTCTGCCCAACTGCAGAGAAGAGTGAAGAAACTTGGAAGGCACGCAAACACAATTCCAGCCTGCCACAGCTCTATCTACAACAGCAATAATTTGTGTCAATGCCTTCAGAATTACTGTCGCCGAGATCTACTTTATTATGTTTCTCCCCTCCATCAGCATGCTTCCAGTGCTGCAGAGCAGAGGAGGAGCTAGGTCAGAAGCAATAACTCAGACTACAAAGTGAAGTCTTCATCTTGATAAGGAGAAAAAAGCAGCGTAGTTACCACATGCTGTCAGAATGCTGCCTCTTTATACCGCTTGAACAGAAAAAAAATTAAAAGAATATTTTGATATAACTTAGATTCAGTCATCTCGATAGCTGTAAGGCAGAAAGGCAGGTAACACACTGTAAATGATCCGGTCACCTGTCCAAATCACACAAGGCTTTTTATCTCAAGTATTATTCCAGCTTTATCCAATCTCCTTCTCCGCTTCTACAGACTGTTGGGTTTTGTGCTTTGTTTTGTTTCTTCAACTTCACTCAGCCATCCAAACCAACTACTCCCAGACTGATAACAAGCTAGTAATAAATAATTGCTTGCTTGCTTTTAATTTCTTCCTCTATACTTAATTTATATTACTCTACAGAAGCTTTTAATTAGTGAACGTCTACGGGTAACAGGAAGGAAACAGTTTAAAAGTGCAAAAATAAACTCAGATAGGAATCAAGGTAAAGTAAAAACAACCCATGAAAATATTGGGAGATGTAGCAGTGACTTCCTTGTACCTTGTATTGCTGACTACCATTACGCTTAAGAGAAATGTGAGCTATCTGGAGATACAATCTTTTTTTTCAACTAGACAAAACTTGGTTTTACATATGAAAAAATATAAATAGTGCAAGTTAATTTGTATGCTAAAAGGATTTTCCAAGCTTTAGCATTGTTTGCAACAGAAGCTGAAAATGACAGTGACCAGGTTTTGCCTTCCTTCCGATCCAACGCTGCCTTTGTGTGGCACATTTCACAGACTGGGATGGAGGAAACAAGTTCTGATCTGCTCGATTTGTTTCTACCTGACAATTCCCTGAACAAAACAAAACGAGAGATCACAGGGAGAGGAGCACATCTCCTAGGTTAGAGCAAGACAGACTTGCATCTCACACACAGCAGAGCAGGGAACCTCGTCTAGGTGAAGCACTGCAGAGGTGCTGCTTCTACTCCAAACTGCCCCCAGAGAGGCACTGCTTGCTGCTGTTCTGCTTACAGCCAGTCCAGAGCCCAGCGCAGGCACTTGGAAGAGATCCAAAGCTCTTGGCTCTCACATCTGCTTTCTAGATAGTGGTCTTGCCCTTCTTTGGATATATTTATGACCTTTGTAAGTTAAAGATAAAGTTAAGAATATATTAACCTTAATAATGGGCTTTAATAATTAATCTTTAGAACAGATTATAATAAAACTGGTATTATTTCCACAACACCATAAATCAAACACTTTTAAAACAGAAAGCAGACAAATCAATGGAAAAACCGGCCACTGGTACTTGTGAGAATCTCTCTGACCTTTCCAGACATCATTTCTCTCCTTTTCCTCTCTCCACCCTGTGCTGTTTCCTGTTTTGTCACACGGCTTTTACTTACCTGAGCCTGACAAGCTCCTGGGACTCAATCCGACCTTCTCAACAGCACTTCCAGAATACAGCAGTCACGTCAAATTGAAACGATGCCTCTACAACCAACTAGTTTGAAAGTTGTGCTTATCAAAAGCCACTTTATTTACCAGGCATAGCTTCCTTTCTTTTCCTGGCAGTACCAATTCCACGAGTTTTTTGTGTCGTTCACTTCCAAGTCATTCATTTATTCTTCATTTTGAAGCAAAATTTTGAGTGCACACTATTCTAAAAATGGCCCAACATTCAGTTCAAGTCTTAACAGTAGATTTGCTTTTATCATCACCTGGAACACACTGTGCCATTTCTCTGGTGTCAGAGGGAAGTCTGACTTATTGGCTAGCCTAAATCATACTGCTAGCAGGTCTGGTACATCAGCTCCTACTTAAGTTCTATTACTGTAAGAAAAATGTAAAGTGATGCACAACAGCAAGATGAACTACACGTGTATAAATGTGAAGCGTAACTAACGTGAGTTTCCAGATTAATTTGCCTGATGCGTCAACATTTTGTGTGTCCAGTCAATTAACCAAAGCCAGGTTAGTTAATAGTGTGCAGCCACAGACAGACAACCTTCATTGTCAAAAATTCAGTTCCTATATACATCTTTCGGTACATAGATTTTTATTTTCTTTAGGAACTCTCAAATTTATTTAAAAGAAAACAGGAAGGCACCTTTTCAGCTCATATCCATACAATAAGCCAACAACAGATTGCCAAAATTGACAGTTGCAGACAAAGTGCTGTAACTAACCAAAAAGGTTAAGCAGGTACTGCATTACCCTCAAGAACGTAATTTCTCCATCCCCTCTGCTTCTTTCTTCTCATCATTCAGGAAGCAAAAAAAAAGTCTGATTCTAAAAGTTAGTTCAAACCAAGTCCTGCTACTTCTTTCATTTTCAGATGAAAAGATTTAATGCAAATAGGAATACAGATCTAATACATATACATAGATCTAGACAGGACAGCCTGGTCTGGTGGTTGGTGACCCTGCACATAGCAGGGGGGTTGAAACTAGATGGTTACTTTGGTCCTTTTCAAACACGGAAGCTTAGGGATAGCTCTGCAGGTAGAGGGCCTCAAACACACAGCTGAAAATGAGGAAAAGCCCAAAGGATTTAAATGCAGTAACTACACAATTCAATGAAAGGCCCAAGCGTGGGCAAGAAGTCATTTCTGCATCTGGACGTTAACCCAGACCCAAAGCAGCTGCCAAAAGCATAACAACTGGAAGAGTAATAGGCAGCTATAAAGCAAATGAGGAGGATTCTAAGATAAAGAAACACAGTGTTTCTTCCCTGAAGTCAGAAGCACTGACAAACTGACGTTCTGTATACGTGACTACATAGCTGTCGGTAAGCAGTGATCAGATCCAGAATGTCTTCATGCATTTAATCATTTCCATTAAATATGCAGCACTCATTATTTACTACGATGACACAAATTCAGACCATAAAATGACCTACTGTAGTCTCATTAGTCATTTCCATCTTTTGCTCAAAAATGCAATGAGAATGAATCTGCATATAGATTGAAGCAGGCTGCTATTAACTGCCCAAAATCATTGTAAAGTCTTTTCCTCTCTTTTCATGGCTATCAGCAAGCTTGCCATTCTCTAACAAAATTAACCTTGATCCAAGAAGGCATTTCTTGTTACTGCGACTGACTTACCAAACATTACTATCATACGCAAGAGGTATAAAAAAAGATTGCATTAGTTCTGCTAGTGGAAAACTTATGCTTGCAATACATTTCCTCTCTTTTAGTTATAACAGAATAAAGTTGAATTAAATGAAGCAAGACACATGAAGCCTCTAACCTATTTGTGCACACTGCACAAATGCATTCAATGGCTTAAATCAGAAATATTTTTTATGGACTTTGATTCCCCATCTATAACAAATTTCTGAAACAGACTGTTGCATCTGGTTGGAAAATTTCTCTATTTGGTAACGGTCAATCGTGGGATCCGTGCCTCAACCCGTAAAGCTGAAAAGCTAACCAGTGGTCTTCCATTGGCTTTAGAAATTTTGTATAGTAGTAGCACAGATTCACAGCACAAGATTACCTTTGGGATTCTTCCAATTTATGTTTTGTAGTAAGAAAGTTTTTAGATACGCAGCTACACTGACAAGATTCCCTTTGTTTACTTCAAAGTTGGCAGAGTGGAAATGAAACGCATTCTGCTGCGTTACTTGAAGGCCAACTTCAGCCTGCAACAGCAGTAGAAGGGGGTCACACTCAGAGGAAATCAATAAGCGTAATTTGGAATGACCAAACATCTCCAAGGATGTACGTGGAAGGACCAAGTATAGATTCAGTTAAGCACTACAAATTATAAAATCATAATCAAGCACTTAAAGTGGGAAATGTGAGAATAAAAGCTTTTAGGTGGTCTAACACGGATCATCCACCAACACCTCTAATGACTTTTGGCAATTACAGAGATTTCATATATGAACAAACACCTTTTTCTAAACTGCTGAGCACATACAAATGCGAATTAACCATTTAGCAAGACAAGCAATTAAGACAAATTAGAAAACAGTTTCATGTGCTTTCTGCATCACAAATACCTTATAAATGCCTTTCAGTGACCCAAAAAGTGAACAATAAGGACTATGTTAGAGGCTACTGTCAGAGAGACAAAGAGCAAAGACATGCCAGCTTTGTCTACACTCATCCAGAGAAACTCAGCAAATTGCTCTGTCATGCATCTTGTACCCTCCCCAGCAATCATGCGAACCTTTGCCCTTTGCCCTGACAGATTAAATCGAAGCATGAAGGAGTGGGATCTTAGCCAAAGAATATTACATTTTAAAAGCTGACCCAAGCTCTTTTTATATGCCCTTTCATTTTGATCTCATGATGATTTTTAAGTATTTTTTCTCAGATATTGAGTTCATCTATCTCTAGCCCTCTCCTGACGCGTATCTGCGTTCTGTTCATTTCAGCAAGGAGTAAGGCGTTTTGCACTTTGCAGATCAACTGCAATAAAAAGGCCTTCTAGATACAAAAGATGGAGAACGCTCAGTTATAAAGAAATGCTGTCATTCGAGTATTTATTTGTCCCCTCACTTAAATTATGAATATTTGTTATGAACTAAAAACTTGAAATAGTAAAAGAACTGTTACTAGTTGGAATGCCAACGCTGTAGTACATGTAATTACCACCAGTGACAGAATCACACGAGCATCCCCTTCACCCACCCAGCCACCATCACCCTCCTTAAAGAGCAGCAGTAAGCACTTAGTAATTGGGTGCTTTCCTAAACCTCTAATACTGACAAAAAGATTAATGACATTTGACACTGTGAGTGAGTAACAGCATAAACTGTGGTATCATTTTATTTGAAATTGTAGTTCTCTAGCCTGCCACAGTTACCTTTCACATGAGCCTCCAGCATAAAGCTTTCAGTCTCAAAAACCATGGGTGCAATCTGTGGTTTAGTAATGAAACGCTGAATCTTCCAGCTCATTGAGCTCCAAATCGTTGAAAGGCTTAAGCATCTGACAGCCTTTAAAACAAACTGGGTGCCTGGCCTAGCTTTGAGGATGCATCACCCACTGACACAAACGAAGCTCAGGGACATTTAAACCACCTTCATAATCCAAAACACAGACTTCTAAGTTAGGGTTGAAGTTTCTAACACTGTTGTACACACAGAAGAAATACTTGCTTCAACGATGGAAACACGTTCACTTCATACAAAAGCAAAAGAAAAGACTATTTCTAGAGAATAGCTCTACAATGTAAAAAAAAAATCCTCAAGTGGCACAGTGGAACCAAGAGCAAGGTGTGTGACCTCTGAAATCTTGTGTGGGACACACAGCACGCTAAGCACCCAGACAGCATTTATGTAATCCTGATGACTAAGAAGCTAATGTCTCTTCTCTGTACACAGTGATCTAATATTGCACATCATCAGTCAAGTCTTCCTGACAACGTAGTAGAAAAAGCACATATATTTGTACGCAAAGGATCAATGTTTAGAGACTGCATAATTTCTCATCTCTTCAGATGGGCCACCCTGGAAATTAGTCATCTCTAAAAGTGATATTACCAGGGAGAAATGATTTTTTGTGGTGTGCAGATTGTTGTGATGGATACAGAGCATTCAAATCCTCTAATACACAATGCTTTCTCATTTTTAATTAGAAAACTCAATTTTTCTCTTCCATTTTTCACAGATAACTGTGAAAGAAAGGTGGAAAAGCAATATTCCAGATAACACTGCAGTAAAACTTGTTTCTGAGAAAACAACATCCATCCTGACTGTTTAAAATGCTACTCAGTGGTATTTTATGACCAAATTCCTTGTAATTCATATTTCACATTCCAGAAATACTGCAAGACATTGCTCAACTGTTAATTAGCCCTTACTTCTTGGTTAAAAAGCAAAGAATGTTTATAAGAGATACCAGAAACTTCCAGCAAAAACAGTAAAGGCAATGTTTCTTACTAAGATTTGAGACCAAAAAAAATCGATTGCAAGATTAAAAGGTGAAGAGGTGCCAGGGAGAACAGACACGAGGAAAAATAAAGAAGTTTCCAGGCCTTCTGTTTCTTGGCATAAGTGTATCTTTGGCATATCAATTCTAATGCACAAGAGAAGAATAACAGAAGCCGGATTTGTCACTAGTTAATCAACTTTGGAGCACATCAGCCACTCACTGACACGAGACAAGAGGAAGGGATTTTAGAGGAGCATTTGAAAGGGTTTGATTTCTGCCTTTCCACCCATAACAAGACACCTACGCTTCCAAATGTAAATTCAAAACTGTTACAACCTCATAATCCCAGCATATGGCTAATAATAGTCATTTCTCTTTCATTTCAAGAGAACTGATGATAATTAAAGAACCTCCCCAAAGCAATTTTAATGCAAGTGGCTATCTATTAACTGATAGTTAAGTTATTAGCAAAGTTATAGTCTCTCTATTATCAAAACATCTGTTATTATATGCATGTTTTAGCCCTTAATGCTTACCAGAGGACTATGCAAAATGGTTCTAATATGCAATGAAATAAAACAATTTCCCTTCCACAAAAATGTGTATGCACATCGAAACTACAATTGCTAATTACATGTATCTTTAAAATGATGACCGAGATACCAGCCACTGAAGCACCCGCAGCAGACAGCTTCAGAAGAGAGTCAAGAAATATTTCTCTGCTCCTACACACTGCTAAAATGAATAAGGTCATGTCTTTGTAGTCTCAAACGCCTTCAGTGATCATCAATACGTTTTGCAGCTAAAATCTCAGACTATATTACAAAGAATAAAACATCTAACTGGCATTCTATGAGAACAGGTTTGGTAGGCGTCCAGGTATTTTATCCTACTTCACTGAAAGAGCATCCTGAAGGTGTGTGTGGCTGTAGAGGGCTGCTCTGAATGCTTCTTCTAGAACAGATTACACTTCAAATGGTCAATGTAGCTCAGGCAATCTCTGAATGTCTCTCCCTTATTTGACAGCAGTAAAGCTTAATTGTATAGCCTGGCAATTCCTATGCTTGGATGCCCAAGGCAGCAGATAACTTAAAAAAAAAAAAAAAAAAAAAAAAAAAAAAAAAAAAATTCCTCAGAAACCATTCATCTTCTACCCAAAAAAGACAGATACTCTTGATATACTGACATAAATAGATATTTCCACAAACAATTCACAGTAATTCAGAGCAGACCTCACTAAGTCATAGAGTTCCACATGTCCTCCTCTCTGATGCTACTTAAATATCCGCGACGCCCATTCCAAAGCTTAATCTAACTGATGTTTAGTTTAAGCAGTGTTTTTGCCTGTTCAATATTTAACTGCTATATAGCTGAGATCTTCCTCTTAAAATAGCACCTCTGAAACTTGAAAAAGTTCCTTTTCACATAGCCACCAGACATGGAAAACAATTGGACATTATTCTCTTTCGCAGAGATCCAAATCTGTTTAAGCTTTCTGCAAAGATCACAGTTTAAATAAATTTGGTTTTGACATCTTTCCCTGGCCTCTGCTCTCTAAAAACGTGTGTCATGAATGAAGCAACCAGGGAAATAAGTGCTGTTAAAAGGCATCTTAAATCCTCTTTCCAGCATGAGAAAAGTATTTCATTTTAATTGCTCAGTCTTCTGTGCCTTCAAAAATCTGGGGTCAATCTTCACAAAATCCTTTGTACCTGCAAGATGTCTGAAGGTTCTTAGGTCCTGCAGACTACAGGAAAACCTTCAAGCACATACTGAGCTTTCATGTGGTGCTATCAGGTGGTGGCATTTTTAAATAGTATCTAAATCTAGTTATGAGTTGGTGGGCCCAAAACTACAGTCATTTCTAAATTCTCTCCATACTGAACACATTTGTAACAAACACTGAGTACAAAGTAGTTATTCCCTACCATATCACAGAATCAGAGAATGATTTACGTTGGAAGGGACCTCTGGAGGTCTTTGCCCAGACCACATCCAGCTTCTGAGCACCTCCACCAATGGATACCCCACAGCCTTTCTAGGCAACCTCCTCCATCACCTGCAGAACACAAAAGTGCTTCCTGACTGTCAGACAGAACCTCCTGTGTTCCAGTTTGCATCCTCCCCATCTCAGCCTGGGTGCCACTGACAAAAGCCTTGCTCTTCGCACCCTCCCTTCACAAACATTGGTCACATCCTCCCAAGCCTCCACTTCTCCACACTCAGCAGCCCCAGCTCTCTTGCACTGGGGAAACCACACTCGGAAGCAATACAGCGTACACATCCAGAGCAATCCCAAGCAAAAACACAAGCTATGTAGAATTGCATTACCACTTTTTTCTTTTAAATACCTACACGACATTCTGATGATGTAGGTATTTCACTTACTGCACCCTACTTTACAGATTTGGCAAAGTCAAAAAAAATTCTTAATTGCCACTGAGAGACCAAAGATAATTACTGCATGTGGTCTCCATATTCTAAAGATGACAAACACATTTCAAATACTTTGCTGTTCGGATTGTGAAGCTAATCTAAATACACTGCTCACTGATTATGTCTAGGCCATTTTATTAGAGTTGAACTAGAAGAAATATTCTAGCCTTTTTCAACATAAAAACATAAAAATAAAAAATAAAGCGAGGCTGATAAGCACATGGTTGAGTGAACAGCTCTTTAGCTATCTAACCCAACCCATAGAAGCGTCCAAAAGAAGAGGGATAACAGCATGAGAGAGTAATTCTGGAATTACAGTTTCATATGATAACATAAACAGATAGCAGTCAAAGCTGACACTAATGAAGTATTCATTCAAGATTGGCACAACAGAGATAGAACTCCTTTTCAATTCTGGAAATTGTAAAGCAAAGAAGGGTGAAATGAATACTACAAATAAGAATTTAAAGAAAAGAAGCACATCTTAGTTAATAACTTCAACAGAGTTTAAATATTACTCTCCTGGAATTACATATAAATAAGGAAATAAAAGAAGAAGATTGAGCCAAGAAAATTCAGTACCTTCAAGAGCATGCCTGGACTATTTAATCTAAGGACTGAATCAAAACAGCTTGGGGGCAGAGGAGGGAAAATAGACAGAAATAAGAACTTGGTAGAACTTCTAGTTGGGAGGTTGGGAAAATAATTTGGGACAAAAGAACTGCAAACTGGAGACATGCTCATAACTGGGGAAACCTGTGCACCGATATGCAGATCTCCGTGCCACAAGTAAGTTATTTCATTCCCAGTTCACTTTGCACAAGCGCTACGCATCGTGAGAACACATGAAATTTGAAGTCCCAAGAATTTAATTCTCCCTATTAACAACATATCAATGAACGAACATGAAGCCCTCTCTTATAATGTGCAAAAGTCAGCAGAGAATTAAACATCTCCATGTTTACAGTATGAAACCCTATGCTGCATAAAACGTGATGCCTGAAATAATGGAGGCACTACATTCTTAACCAGGCCAAAATTAGAGTCTGAATGCACAGAAAGTAGAGCAGTAATTATGTTTTTACAAAACAAAGAGCTCATTTCATTTCAGTTAAACCACAGAAATGGTGTGTGTTTACATTATCAACCCCAAAGTCTCATTTCCTTCTCACTTATTACATGTATGAGACAGGAACTTCAAATAAAATCTGAGGTGCATTAATGAAATGGGGAATGAGTCGCTCTTTGTTATGCACAACACTGATGGAAGAGACACAAGCATGTGCCAAAGAAAATCAGGTGAGCATCAGTACTCCTTACATTTTACAATTTATATTAGATTATTCCAACAGCTGGCTGTATATATCACAAAGCGTCATATGCTGAAGTATGAGAATAGATGCACAGTGCTAATTAAAAACATAACCTGTGCAAATTCCGCGTTTGATTCGGCCATCAGAATATCTGTCTGGGGTTAAGAATTAGTTATGTTCCCAACAGAGCATCAAGGGATACTTTTAACTGCACATCTCAGATGGGCAATGAAGATCTGACCACCACCTTCTTGATGCTCTGTAGACCTTAAAAGAAATTTACTATGCTGTGCAAAGGAAGTTACCTATTTAGCACACAGCCAGTGCATAGCACAGCAACTGATCGACAGAGAATATTTTTGCTTAACTTATAATCATGCTTCATATTGTTTCCCAAAGTCACTGAAGAGCTACAGATTTCTTAACGCGTACCCCATTTCAGCCCGCTGTAAGATTCCTGCTATGGGCTTATCTTCATTGCAGCAACACAGTCCGAATGGTTTGTCAACAAAAGGAAAGGAAAATATTGATTGCTGTATCATAGCGGAGATCTTTGAAAGAAATTTTAAAAACACTTTCTGCAGTATATTTCAGAGATCATCTCAGACACCAGCTGATGATCCTGTGCCCAGAAAGCCTGCATTGTCTCATGGTTTCCTCTCCAAAAGTCCCCCTCTTTCACTCCAGGATCAAGCAACAGCCTAGACAGCATTCAAACAACACACATCCTCCCTTTCATCTTATTCATGCCTTTCTTCTCATAAGAACCCCATTTCCTCCCAGGGCATGCAGAGACCTCCTCTTTTCCCTACCCTATCCAAGGAGCAATTTAGTATTTCCTAACTCTTTAGGATCTCCTAGTATTCACCTATGGATTATTACTGCCTCCTAAATAATGGACTTTGACATACGGGCACCACCATGCGCATCTGGAAAGAATCTTAGTGTTTTATATTATCACCGGTATCTTTAGAGGTACTAAGCAAGATTGCTACAAAATCCAAGTAGAACAGAACGCGATTCTCCTTTGTCAGTGAGGCCCACAGCAGCACAGAGAAGATAACCCACTGAGAACCAATTTAATTTTGCCCTGAGAACAATTTAAAGCAGTCTTCTGACCTCTCAGCAACACACAGAATTTGGCTTCCAGAGATGGAATAAACAAACAAAAAGGTCCCATCCCAAAAGCTGCATTGTTCTGACACCTTCCTCCTTCAAAAAGAAAGCCCATGCTGAGAGGCCTGTCAATCACTTCAGCAGCCATCTATCACCTCCAAACACTCCTCAAGTTTTTAGTGGAACTGTGTTTTCCATGTATTTCAAGTACCAGAATTTTGCCATTTTTAGTTACTTAAAACCCAACAGCTCTCAAATATTTTTCAAAGATGCACAATCCATCTTTCATCCAGGACCACAAATACATAAACATCACTTCACAGCTATTACAGTTGTTAAAAACTGAAAGCATGAAAAGTGGACTCAGTCTGCCAAGTACGCATACAAGTATCTTCATTCCTGTGTTATATAAGCATACACACAAACAGCTGGACAGACACACACACCCCTAACAGAAAGAGAAGCAGGAGCAACGGATCACCTAAGCCTCAGGTCACTACTGCTTGCAGACAATGGAGAGATTCAGACTCGCTGCAGCTTAGCAGCAATGTTTTTAATTTATGCCAACACAATCCCCCTTTTCACTGATGTTTAAATAAAGGGAACAAACTCAAGCTCATGTTTAATATCCGGCCTGCTTTTGCTTTATCAATCCCCATCTTTCTTAGTTGAGGACTTTACTCCCTTTACAGAACAAGAACTTGCCATCTAGTAACACCCAATCATATCTCTGACCAACTGCCAAACAAAGACCAATAATCATTTTCCTGCTTCAGATGCCCAGATTGCAAAGGAAAGAACTTTGGTAGAGCTCACAATCAACTTAAAGCCACCACTTGAAACGAATAAAATTTGAGTTCCTCTGAATATTCCTAAAAACTTATACTCCTCTTGTTTTGGTCGTTTTTTTTTCCCCACTAGGGGCTTGATGACAGTAAAATCTATAAAACCATTATTTCTGTCCATTAAGCAGTGGTGTTAACCAGACAGTCACTTCTCAGGAACGTGTAACTGATGTGCAATACAGAAGAAAATATTCCCACTCCTTACTTTCACAAAAGCAAAGAGTTGCTGCTTAGTGAATTCAACTACTACGTCAGAACTGCTTCAAATAGCACTAACTTCTTGATTTCTAAGATAGACTCCAAGATTAGCTCAGAAACCACAAATTAATACACCCACTCCATAGTGTAGTGATTCCCTCTCAATTTCTCTTGTCCTCTTCTGATTAAAATGAAAGAAATAAGTCATATCTTACACCTCACTGTAAGATCAAGTAAGTACACAGATGCTGCAAAGTACTGGATGATCAATAAACACAGATAATACAGAGAAATTAGGCTAGCAGATTACCACACTGGAAAAGATGATCAGAGATAAACGGAAAGTGCTCACCAGTGTTGTAGGCTCACAAGAAACTCCACGAGGAGCAATCTCCAGGGAGAACCTTCTGCAGTGGCAGTCAGCCCTAAAATGGGGTCTAGGAGAGGTGCAGCCAGGCTCCTCCCCTTCCAATCACAGCTGAATTGCCTTCACCTGTGCTCTCATGGCTCACCTCAGGTGGTCAATCAGAGGTTCAGGCCCTGATCCAGCAGTTCCCCTACACTCACATACAGAAAACTACAAGAATTACACATCCAAATCCCATCAGCAATCAGTAACAGTAGTGAATAGCATCTAGGTATTGCCTAAAAACTCTTCAGATTGCCACCCTTTTCAGGCCTCAAAGTTTTAAGTTGTTAAAAGCAACTTCATCTTCACGGAGCACATGGAACCCCCAGCACTGAGTAACACTATGTAATGCTATACTATCATGGAAAGTACAGCAAAGCAGCATAATCCTAGGCTGCAGGAAGGAAGGAAGGAAGGAAGGAAGGAAGGAAGGAAGGAAGGAAGGAAGGAAAACTGCATAACTTTAGAAGGCCTACCTTAGGCAGGGATCTCCAGGGAGATACCCTCACCTCCATTTCCAACCATTCAACGAGGTCTGAGCAGGGGTACATCGTGGCTCCAGCCCTGCTGGTCATTCAAGTGCGCTGCATACACCTGAGAACCTCTGGGTTGGCCCTGCCTTCCCACCAGGAGCTCCATCACTGCTTCAGGCCATGTCTCAGCACTTCTGCTACACTCTGTGATGAGTGAAGCAGCAGACAGGGGAAGGCAGCATGAAATGGGCAGCCAAGAACAAAATGCATTGCTCAGCTGGAATTCTTCAGAGGGTTATTTTGAGAGAGAAAAAGACAGGGAGTGGATTTATGTGGAGAGATCTCCTAGGATTCATATTCACAGGAGTAATATCTTCCGTGCTATAAACGTGCCAGCCAAACAAAGCTGAAAGCCTCTGCTGATGAGTTGAAACCTCCTTATGGTTTAGGTGTATATTATCGTATCAGAGCGTAGAGAGGGCAGATATACCCTCAAAAGACAATTAACTTCAGTGCACTTCAGTATTTTTATTTAGAAACAAGTCCTTCTGGCAAATGTCTAAACTCTCTTTGCAAGTACAAGGTCAGAAAATTCTCCAAAAAGAAAACAAACAAAAGGATATGATGCTGAAGAAAGTTCTAAAAGAGAAGCACAAAGGTGATTTCTGTGTACAAATTCTTCCACAGTGACTAAAATCTTTATTGTATACTTACTTTATGAAGCATCTCCTAGACACTGCTGCAGTACTGCATAGGAATCAAACTGTACATTCCAGTATCTCACCTGAGCATGTAATCACTTGACAAATCAATCAGCACTCACTTCACTCAAAAATACGAAGAGACAGATTCACTCCCTGGTTCCATGGGGATCTGCAATCAGAGGTTGAGATGAAAAGAGCCCAGGGCTTCTCCTGTTCTTCTTTGCCAGTTCTGCTTCAGGCAGTTCCAGCAGGAAAGGGACCATGGCAATGCCGCTTGCCAATTGAAAGGAGTCACACCTTTCCCTCGACTGCTTTTTGAAAAAGCCCAAAAGCCAACATAGGAAAGGCAGACGACCTGGGACCAAACCTGGTACTCGGGCTTCTTGGCAGATACCTCTCCGCTCCCCAGCGTGCAGCCCTTGCAGCAGCTGAGCCACATACCCCACAGCCAGCAAGGGAGGGGTGGCATTCCTTCCTAGAGAATGCATAGGAGACCCAGAAGAGAAGTAGGATGAAAACAGTCTACAGAAGGGAGAAATAATTTTTCCACAGGCAGCTCTGAGGGAAGAATCTGCCTTATCGGGAATCAGACGCAAAGAAAAGCTTACAGAAACATGAAATGGTGCTGGAAAAGAAAGATGAGTACAAAATCCTACATAATGGAGACAGAACTTTCTCTTTGGGATGCAGAATTAAGGGGCAAGCCTTAAGTGGCGGACCTGGAGATCTGTTAAATCTTGCTGCAGAATTCACTGTAGCAGATTGCACGTAAATTCTGTGAATAACAGGCACTTAAAGATTTCATTTCACTTTTATACAGGAGAGATTTAACAAAACCAAACCAGCCATTACCGTATCTGCAGAGATTGTGCCATTTCCCTACATGTTTCAAAGTCAGTGTTTGAATGCAAAGTGCTCTTGTCCTTCCCAAAGGAATTTTGTAGCAGGTGGTGTTAATAATCCTTGAAACAGGATTCTCTTCGCTGCAACAGCTAAAAGGTGGGGGAAAAGAGATTATGACAAAGGCTTCACCTGACCCAGTAATGCCTTTGTCATTTGTCACCTATCATGTCAGTTTTAGAATAAGCAGGTATAACATTTCAATCACAATACTGCAGATTTACTTCTACACCTGCCAAGGTTGAAGGCTAATGTGCTCTCAGAGAGCCATTCTTCTACACAGAAATATATGGAAATTAGAAAGAACTGCATTCTACAAGGAACTGCCACTTTTCTTGAGGGTTTGCACAAATTCCTTCTCCTCTGTTTAATCTGACAAAAAAAAAAAAAAAAAAAAAGAAAGAAAAAAGCACGGTGAGGTAGAGGTCAAACCAGAATGTCTCCAGTGAAATATCTGTGTCAGTTTTCTGAAGTCACCTTATTGAAAGTTACACTGCTTCTTGTCCTAACATGAATGCTGTCTAGTTTTCCTTTATGTTGATTGCTCATGCAGTAAAAAATGTCTGGGGCAGTAATGTCACATCACATAAGGAAGAGTTGAAAGATATAATACCTTTTTAATATCTAATCCCGAAGTCACAGATACATCAGAGGCATTACTTTGTCATTAAAGTCCTATCTTAATAATAAATTAAAGACCTCTGGACCTGTATGATACATTAGAGCTATAAAAGAACATAAGCAAAGCATTTCACTATTAAATATGTACTTCTGCAAAATATAATAAAGATAATTTATTTCACATGGGACGTTCACCAGCCACATTTCAAAGACAGCATAAAAGTTCGTGGATGTTTTCCCATGAAAACGTTGAAGTGCAGGAGAAAAAAAATAGATAAAGAATACTTTTTATTCCTATATTTAATTCATCTTAAACTACTCAATGACTTTGACTTCTTTCATCCCTTAAACAGCAATTTACCACTTCAAAATTCTACCAAGGAGATTTGAAATCTGTGACTGAGGAGCAGAATCGTGAGTTAAAAAGACTCCCATTTGTCAGCTCTGTCAATATTAGCCAGACAGAGGGACTCTATGTATTAGTTTTATGCACAACATTTTAGTTTTCAAATATGGTTATTTCTATGAAATTCTAGTCTGTGATGGTAGAAGTGTCCCCAGATCCACCGATTTTCCATCCTTTTTTTCAGTTCAGAGCAGACTATCACAGCTACCTTAGTCACTAAAACCAAATTTTACCCTGGAGTCTATTCACATTCACACTTGCAGACCGTATGTTATTTTTAACTGAACTAAAGTAGGTGTTACAATAACCTATTAGCAACACAGGGCACTAGCCTTCACATATACAGAGGAAAAAATATATGTATCAGTAGATAGTCGGTTTAAGGAAGGGTAAAATCACTAAGAAGATGTCAGCTACACAAACTATATGGAATTTTATAATATTTTAAAACCCTTAATCCTTCAGCATTTAAGAAAGATCTCTGTTTGAAATATGAACCTCTTGAGGAAATACCTTTTGGTATATTAGCTCTTCACATAAGAAAAGCATTAATGTATTTTATTACTTGTTTTAAGCAGATAAATTCTGTCTCAGAGTGTGTCAAGATCTGGTCCTTAGCCAGCATAGCTGGGGCTATCTTACTGAATTAAGGCTTTCTGTAAAGAAAAAAACCCACCACATTTCAGGAGATGCCTTTCCTGTCCAATTTATTCTTGCCCAGGTTTCCCAACGCTCTCAGTCCCACAAAGAGATTTCCCATCTTCCCACTCCCTTTAACACATTTGTAGCTATTCTTTTCCCCTTCTTTTTCAGTCCATCTCCCTTTGTTCTTCCAGCTCCACTCTTCCTACTGAACAACCTCTCGTCCTCCTTCTACAACTTGTATGTGTATTTGAACGGAAACAAAACAGGAAAGGTTCCAAAAGAAGTTCCTGCATGAAAGAGAGAGGAAGAGAGAGGAAGAGAGAGGAAGAGAGAGGAAGAGAG